>NC_048227.1:83614293-83734338 GCF_002007445.2 Ailuropoda melanoleuca | reverse complement strand
GTTTCAGTCTTGGTAGTTTATAGGTTTCCAGGAAGGCCTCCATCTCTTCCAGATTGTTTAGTTTTTTGGCTAAAATATATTTTCAAATCTGAAGAGTATCTATCCCCTAATTTTTTCAAGACTTTTCCTGGTGTATCTTGCTTGTTTACTTTTTCATATGAAGAATTCCCTTATCTAGTACCCGCCCTCAACAAAATTGACCAGTATTTTTGGGGGGCGTGTCCACTAAATTTATAATTTTTAAGGAAGACTATATATTTATGATGTTGAACCTTTTTATTCAAGAATATGATATGCCTCGGGGTGCCTAGGTGGCTCAGTTGGTTAAGTGTCTGACCCTTGACTTCGGCTCAGGTCATGATCTCAGGGTTGTGAGATTGAGCCCGCAGTTGGGCTCTGTGCAGGGCATGGAGCCTGCTTAAGATTCTCTCTCTCCTTCTCCCTCTGCTCCTCCCCCTGCCTGCTCAATCTTTTTTTCTCTCAAATAAGTAAATCTTTAAAAAAAGAGAATATGATATGCCTCATTTTCATTTAATAATCTTTGTGTTCCTCGGTAGAAGTTTGCATATGCAGACATTATAAAATGGAGATAAGGGCACCTGGATGGCTCAGTCGGTTGAGCAACCGACTCCTATTTTCAGCTCAGTCATGAACTCACGGGATGTGAGATCGAGCTCCAAGTCCGGCTCCATGCTCAGTGTGGAGACTTTTTGAAGATTGTCTCCCACTCCTTCTGTCCCTCCCCCCACTCATGTGTGCATGTGTTCTCTCTCTCTCTCTCTTTAAAATAAATAAATAAATTTTTAAAAAAATAAAGTGGAGATATTACAAAGAGAGATAAAAACAGTTATTATCTCAAAGAGATGGTAAGAATTAAATGAAGGTAATGTATAGAACCTGGTCTTTAGCCATGCTCAAAGGATATAATGTGAAAATGTGTGACAAATGCATACTTTATTGCTGTATCCTGAAGTACATGTGACTAATCCAAGAAGACAAATCAGTCCCTCAATAATCTGAAATTTCCATGATTGTGACTCATACTTGGCTCTACCCTGAAATAGAAACTATTCCTATCTTTACCACTCCTCCCTATGCCCTACTCACCTTTGTGACAGGTGCAGCAAGGAGACCAGAAGGCCCACCAGGGGCATCTATGGCATCCTTGTTGGACGTGAGAGTTTACTAGGTTATGGCTGCCCTGCCTATCCAAGGAGGATATCAGCAGCACCCAGGAAGAGGTAACTGAATGGGCCTCCCGCTACAAATCTCTTGAAAACCGTGGACAGAATGAAGAAAATATTGCCAGATACTTTACAAATTTTAAAGCTATTTTATTTCTGTTTGGAGGTAGAGACTCTCCCTTTATAGGATAGTAGGGTGTGGATTAAGATTGCTCAGTTGTCAATCAAATGGACAATTATCATCTTCTGGCACTCAGGGCCCCATATCCATATATTTTATATACCCTTAGAGCACACTCACTGTATGCTCAGTATTGAACTAAATGTTTTATTTGCTTTTTCACATTTAATCTTCACAAAAAGATACCATTATCCCATTTTACAGATAAAATAACTGAGGTTAAGGTCACAGATCTAGAAGCTGACAAAACCTCTACTGGAGATTGGCTTGTCTCTAAAGTCTACAATACTAACCACAATGCTTAAGTTAGCAGATGTTAAATAAGTTAGATAATATCAACTGTAAAAAAGTTAAAATACTATTTGACTGCTTGTGGGAGCATGCTCCTTCATCTGGGGTGGTAGCATGTGTGCTAGGTATTGTTAGGTAAGTATTCTTTTTGTTACTAAAATCACACCTCCACGAGGGCTACAGTTCCTGGTCCTTCTTGAAAATCAACCTGAAAAAGTCCTGGGGAAATTATCTTTTCAGCTGCATTTGCTTTGAGGGAACAAGATTTACATTTTCGTGTGATCGGAATGTGCCATAGCCTACAATACCAGAGGAATGCTCTGTCTTAATTTTTTAATGCTTTCATTTGATAGAAAACTTACATATGTCACACCTCCATTTGGCCTTTCCCAGGTAACTTATCCAAACTCAGAAATATTTCAGCAAATATGGAAGATGATCCAGTGAATTACTTACTCCCCAGGGGAAAAAGCATGTGGCCAGTGAATCAGGGGAAACTGCCCAGGGAAGAGCACACTCAAGGCATTTCAGTGTGAGTCACAAAACATAAGGACTATCCCATGATCAAAAAAGGTGAATGAACGAAGCCAGAGTTCCTTTTATAGTTTCCATTCATGCGTTTAGCTTGGGCTTGTTTCCACGCAGGCTGGTGAGGCCTGTCATGGTAAGGAATAAGGGATTGTCACTAAAGCACCCAAAGGGATGCTCTGCCACAGAGGAGGCTCCGATCAGGTGTGGAGGGACCTCGGAACCACCCATGAGAGAGTGGGACAAACATTTGGAAGGTCAGCATCGATGAGGTCCAGCAGGGTGAGCCTGGGAGCAGAGGTATGTGGAGACCCACATAGTTACAGCATCGGCAGGAGATGCTGGCAGGACTAGGTGTCAGAGGACCTCACTCCTAGAAGAACCGGGGAGAGCAAGTCTGGGACTCAGTTTTAGAGGGAGTGGAATATTTGGTATTTTAGCAAGGCAGGTACCCAGGGAAAGGACCGATTCAGTGGGGTGTGAGGGGAAGTCTTGTTCTTAGGAGCTGTGTGTCTATCTTGCTCACTGCTCTTTTGTCTTCAGGAAGCCATAGGAGGACATAGAAACTGTTTAGCACATAGTAGACACTCAAAAAGGCATTTGGTGAGTGAATATATGAGGCATAAGGCAAGCACCCAGTTTCTGAATGTAGGACACGTGGTGCGAACGGGTCCCTGAGTGGGGCTGACTTGGTGATGAGTCACCTGAACACTGACTAAGGTCGTGGTTATCCCAGAGCCTAGGGTGGGGCTGAACCTGCAGGTGGCGGTCGAGGGCCCAGGGGGAGGAAATTAGGAGGACGAGCACTAGGTAGTTCCTTACTCATTCTTGGACAGCTTTAGATATTATTGGGTCTTCACTTCTGATCACACTGTCTTAGCCCATTCAGGCTGCTATAACAAAGGTACCAAGGACTGGGTCACCTATATACAACAGAAATTTATTTCTTACAGTTCCAGAGGCTGGAAAGTCCGAGATAAAGTTACTGGCAGATTAGGTGTTCGGTGGGAGCTCGCTTCTGGTTCACAGAGGGCCATCTTTTTAGTGTGTTCTCAAATGTGGGGAGAAGGTGAGGGAGCACTCTGGGACCTCCTACGTAAGGGCACAAATCCCACTCATGGGAGCTCCACCTTCACAACCTAACCACATCCCAAAGGCCCCGCCTCCAAATGCCACCACTTGGGGGATTAGGTTCAACATGTGAATTTGGTGGGGACACATTCAATCTATAGCACCCATGGAAATGGTCTTCGTTTTTTATCAAACACACTGAAAAGTTTTGCCAGTTTCCTCAGTTTCTATGGAGCCCAATTGGTAGACTCTTTTTTTCCCCAAGATTTACTTATTTCTTTGAGAGAGAGAAAAAGAGAATGACATGAGCTGGGGGAAGGACAGAGGGGGAGGACAGAGATAGATCCCCAAGCAGACTCCCCACTGAACGTGGAGCCTACCTTGGGGCTCAATCCAGGACCCTGAAATCATGGCCTGAGTGGAAATCAAGAGTTGAATGCTTAACCAACTGAGCCACCTAGGTGCTCCCCAAATGGTAGACACTTAATTAGGAAGATCACATATCCCGGGGTGCCTGGGTGGCACAGTGGTTAAGCGGCTGCCTTTGGCTCAGGGCGTGATCCTGGCATTCCGGGATCGAGCCCCACATCAGGCTCCTCAGCTATGAGCCTGCTTCTTCCTCTCCCACTACCCCTGCTTGTGTTCCCTCTCTCGCTGGCTGTCTCTGTCAAATAAATAAATAAATCTTAAAAAAAAAAAGGAAGATCACATGTTCCAAATGCCCGTCTTTGGGGCTACCATTCAGTTTAAGTGTTTATTTTTTTTAATTAAAAAAAATTTTTTTTAAAGATTTTGTTTATTCATTCGACAGAGAGAGAGACAGCCAGCGAGAGAGGGAACACAAGCAGGGGGAGTGGGAGAGGAAGAAGCAGGCTCCCAGCAGAAGGGCCTGACGTGGGGCTTGATCCCAGAATGCCAGATCACGCCCTGAGCCGAAGGCAGACACTTAACGACTGAGCCACCCAGGTGCCCCGGTTTAAGTGTTTTAAATGCTTGCTATGTGGCTGTCACTGTGAGAGGTCCACTGTAGATAGTACCCCTATTCTTCCAAGTAATCCTTAAAGGTAGATGTTTTTGATTGCACTTTACAAATTAGAAACCTGAGGATCAAGTTCAATGTTATATGCAAGGCTACATAGACAGGAAATGTCAGAGCCGACACTCACAGCACTTACCGTGTGCTTGGGAATGTTTCGTGTTTTATGAGCAGCGATCTATTTCATCCTCATGATCACTTTATAAAGCAGGCACTGTTATTATCCCTATTAGACAGATAAGGAAACTGAGGGTATCATGCCCAAGGCCACCCTTTCCTTTAACTGGCAGCATCGTTTGGCTCCAGCACTCTTGTTCTTAATCACCACACTGGAATTTTCCACCTCGGTCTCTCTAGACTCTCTGGATAAATTAGTCTTCCTGGCCATGGGGACTGCAGGGTGGGGGAATCTTCTCTCTGGGAGCAAATGGGGCCCTGGGGACTTGCAATTCTTTTATGCCACTCAGTTATGACAGATAGCAAATCTGATTCAAATGGAAATGGAAATAGCTCTCTTTGTCTTTGTCTTTCGTATTTACTAACCACTTAACCATAGTTCTGCCCTAACTCATACAGCACACGGTGCAGGTTCAGACTATAGTCTGTGTCTTGATGCAGATTCATTTTCAGAAGCAGGTGGGGGTGGCATGCATATTTCTATCTCTTTTCTGTGTGGGTGATGACCTTGGCCTCATATATGGACGGTGCATAGGCAATATGAAACAGAAAGATGCCCGTTATGGATCAGAAGGAAATGTCACTTGAACCAGGTCTCCCGAAATTAGTGCCTCTGATTACTTGGATCCTATGAGTCTATAGAAAACTTTGGGTGATTCCCCACATCGTGACTATTGTTTTTCCCATCAGCCATATTCTAACAATTGAGCAGATCATCTTAAATTAAATTTGGAAAAGGAATGTTTAATAAGGGTATTCCCAACTCAATACACCTCAGAGAATTTGCACTGGAAAATTCTCTCACTGAATGTGCCCATATTGGGTAGTTTCCTCATTAATGAGATCAGATTTCCTGGATATTCCAGAATTGCCTCTACCACTTTTTTTTTTTTAACTTGTGAGAGGAACACTGAACCTAGAGACGGATCTCAAAGGGTAAAAAAAGATACATGAACTATGTATTGTTATGGTTATAAAAAACTGTATTCATTAGCTTTGAGCATTATCTAGTGTCAGCTTTTAAAGTCAAGCAAACAATCTCAAATTCTCTAAATTCTTTAAGGAATCCTTCCAATTGATTAGTCATTGTGTGCCTTTGCATTGTTTCCAGTAGAGTAATAGATATGTCATGGATTCTAGCCCTGCACGTAATTAATATTTTATTAATAGAACATAATAGGTAATGATAATAATACTTTTATTAATATAATGATGGGCATTAATATAAGGACTTCACACAGACACATAACTCATTGGCATTTGTAATGTAAACTTATTTTCAGTTTTCTTTTTTATTGATTAAATACTTAAAGTTTTTGAGTGGAATGTATTTGAGTTTTTTAAGAAATACACCTTCCGTGGCTAAAAGGCAGAGCTTGCCTAATTTCTATGAGATATGCAGCCAAGAAAATGATTGCAAGGAGTTGTTTAGTTAAATGAGAGTCAGAGAGAAAGTCCTGAATTGCTGTAAACATGTTTTGTAGCAATTTCTTAATATGTTATGAGAGCTGGTGGAATCAATTAGAAAACTACACGGAATACCAGGAATTCCTATCCCTACCCCAGTCTCACTCACAAATATCACATGACCTTTAGTAAGTGACTGGAGACAGATCCTTATGGCAGTAAAGTGTTGATTTTGTGTTTTAGAAAGAGACTGTTCATAATTCAACCCCCAAATGTCCCATTAACTACTATTTGCTTACTTGAGACTAGGGAGAAAACAGAAAAAGGGCTCCCAAAATACATTTTCTAAAACCTTTTAAATTTGAAAATAAATTTTTGAGGCAATAAATAAACATCCTGACCAGTATCACAGTCTGGGGGAATACAAAGGTAATTTAGGTATTTTAAGCTTTTGTTCCCTTTGGTTAGATGAAAAATTTATTATCTCTTAGGAGATATTGAGATATGTGCCACTCTTGAGAAACCATACAGAGCAATCCAGGACAGTGGACAATTCAGTTCTAGTTTATGGTTCCCATGGTCAAATGCTGTTGGAATTGATGGATCAACAGGGTGAGACACGGACAAGCTTGAAGGTCCATGGAGGAACTGAGAATGGAGACGGGTCTTAAATGACAGGGACAATGTCAGATGGGTTCTGGAGAAAGGCAAAGGCCTCCCAGGAGAGGGAAGTTATGCAGGCTGAGTCACTGAGGTGGGAAATGAGCCCAGCCAGTTAGTGGGAGAGTGAAGAAACTTGCTTGCCTTGAGTAAAAAAAGAGTGGGCTTGGAAGCCTTGCAGGGGCCAAAGCAAGTCACCAAAGGACTTTAGTTTTGCTGAAGGAAAAGGGAGACCCCGAAAACTTTCAGCAGGGAAATGCTGGGATAAAAATGCTGCTTAAAGAACATCTATGTGGCAGGAGGGAACTCCGTGAGAGAGAGAGAGGTAGTCAGTTCTTTGGGTAGAAGCTCCTTATACGTTTGTACACGATAGTGTCTCAATTTGGGAGATTAGCTATTTTGCCAACCAGTGAACAGTCTACTTTCACATTCATTTAGACATTTTATCTAATGTTTTAATCTTATGTAATGTAACATTGTTTCAATATTTTGTATAGAAATACTCCTTAAAATTGTCCTGTCCCGTGTCCAGTCCTTTGGACCAAGGGTAAGTAAAAATACGTAAACGGGTACGCTATTAGGGACAGAGTTGTCTCAGTAGACAAAGCAGGTAGGGTTTGCCCTCAGAAAGCTTATCCATTGAGAGAGATTGGCTGTAAACAAATCATTCCAAAAAGAGTTAGTTACAATTGTGGTACATGCTAAGAAATTGTAGGTAATATGGAGAAGTCTAATGGAAGGTTCTTTTTTTTTTTTTTTTAAGATTTTTAAAATTTATTTGACAGAGAGACAGCCAGCGAGAGAGGGAAAACAGGCAGGGGGAGTGGGAGAGGAAGAAGCAGGCTCCCCACAGAGGAGCCCGATGTGGGGCTCGATCCCAGGACTCCGGGATCACGCCCTGAGCCGAAGGCAGACACTTAACGACTGAGCCACCCAGGTGCCCCCTAACAGAAGTTTCTAATGCAAACTTAAAGCCTGAGGATTTGGGGAAAGTCTCTCTGGGGAAGTGACATTCACAATGAAATCTCGTTGGAATGGAGGAAGGGAGAGTTGAAGCTGAAGGGTTAGAAATTCTAAGAAGAGGAAATTATATTTGTGAGGGCCCTGAGGTGAAACAGAGTCCAGTGTGTTCAAGGAACTGAAAGAAGGCCAGCTGGGCCGGAGTGGCAGGGCACAGTCTGAGCAGGGAGGGGGGGAGCTGCGGGAGACAGATGGCCCTGCGCCTTGTAAGCTACTCTCCACCTGCTGGAGTGTGCCAACCCCCTTCCCCTGCCAAGAGTCACGGTGACGTCAACATCCACACCTAACATCAGTCCTCACACGAACTGTGTCACATCAGTGCAGGTCAGCTGCCGCTGAGCTAGGCCACACCTTAGGCTTTAGAGTCAACTGAAGGCACTCCATCTCTAGGATCCTAAATGCTGGCATTCTCCATGTGACCACAGCCACTAACCCTTCATCACCCCTTGAACTGTTCTTTGACTTCAGAGCACCTTCTGCTCTCTTCCCGGTTCCCGAGCTCCCAGCTCACTCACTAGGCTCCTTTCTGACTTAGCACAGCGGACGGCCCAGCCCAGAGCTCAAGCGCAGCCACCTTCAGCCGAGCCCTTGTTGAAGCACCCCAGTGTCGTCTTTCTGCCTGGCCTTCTGCCTTCCTCGTAGTCCCGCCCTTCCCTCCAGAGTACCGATGTGCCTCTTCTCCCTGCGCCTCTCTTGAGCTTTGCTGGGAAACCCAGCTCTACTTTCCGACAGATTTTGCTCCTGCTTCATGCTCCTTCCACTGGACCCTCATGCCACTTGGTAACTATATTTAGTTGATTGCTTATTTCATTCCTCCTAACCGCTTTCAAACTTTCAAACTTCAGTGTCCCAAATTCCCATGATCAGTTTTCTGGCCTCTCATCTGGAATTCTTCCAGTGTTCCACCGCAGGGCCTCAGACCTAAAATCTAATCTTGTCATTGCTTTCTAGAGAACTCTCCAGTAACTCCCATCAGCTACAAGAGGAAAGCCTAACCTCCTTGTGCACAAAACAGGGCCCTCTGTGGCCTGGCCTCTGCCCACCTCACTCACCTTTCTGCTCAGGTATGCCGCCTGCTTCTCCTGCCCCATTCGATTTTGTGAACCTCCTATTCTATCCATTCAAACGTGCGCTTCTTCCTGTAAACCGCCATGCTACTGCATATGCCCCTGGGCATGGTGCCCCTCTGTCCGGATAGCATTCACCACCCAGGTTACTTTCCACACACTTGTTATCTTTTGAGATTCAGCTCACCAGTTTAGGGGCCTTTTCTGACCCCCTTTCTTTCCCTCCTCCAGCAGTCTTGATCCCTCCTTCCACCATGCCCCCACTCCATCTAGTGCCTCCTTCTGTCAGAGCACTTACTATATAATCGCAATCACCTCTTTTCAAATCTCCATCCTTCACGATACTTCGAAGCTCTGTGGAGAGAGGAATGGTGCATTGCTTCCCTCTGCATGCTGGGTGCCCAGCACAGTGCCTGTCTGGCAGTGGTAACTCAGAGGAGGTCACCACACCAGAGGACAACCTCTCTGTCTTGGCAAATGATCTTATGCTCTCCCTTACTGAGATGAACTTCTTGCAAGGGACCCTTCAATCTCCTTCTTCTTCCTTCTTTTCAGAGAAAATTCTTTACGCCCCATTTCTTTCCTCAATCCTGTTTTGAGGAAGAAGTGCTCTCTATCCTTTCCAAGGTTTACCTCCACCCTGGTGCCTTGGATGGAACACAATCCCATTTCTCCTGTACTTTCCTCCATCAATGGTTCCTCCACCATCTTCCACATTCGTTTCTTTTGTACTTCGATTTTTCCTACTAGCCTACAAATGGGCGGTCTCTCCTGCTCAAACAAAGCAGACCCTCTTCCCTCAACCCTGCCCGGATCATCCTATCTATGGGCGTTTTTCCTTTTACACCCACCCCTGACCTCACTCTCTCATGCTTAATTATTTTCTTAATTGCACTTATTACAATAGTATTATTTTAATTTTCTAGCTCATTTTTTTGGTTTTATTTTCATTAGAATGAGGGCTGGGATTTATTCCAAATGTCTAGCACAGTGCCTTATGCACAGGTCCAATTTATTTATCTGTTGGATACATTAACGCATGAGAGAATAAGTGAATGAATCAATGAATCAATGAAATGAATGCCTTCACTGCCAAACCACTTTGGGCTCTCTACTTCCTATGGTCTTTCCAACCCATTCTGGTTTCTAGTTCACTGCTCTACTGAAATTGCTCTTTCAAAGTTTGTCAATGGCCCCTTCATTACCAAACCCTGTGGCCTTGGCATTTCTGTGGCAAGTTATCAAAACTTTCCTTGAAATTCTCTTCATTATTGGTTTCTGGGAGAATATACTAACCTGATTTCTCTACTAGATCTCTGGTCATCTCTTCTTTGTCTCTTTCTCTGGCCCTCTTCCTTTACTCAATTTCTTATTTGTTTACTGAGAAGTCGTCTTTTCAAATGCTACAGGATTTCTCCCTCACTTGGCTATGGGCTATTAGGCCACCTCCAGGATGAGCATTTGAAATATATTTAAAAAATGTAATTTTTTACAAAATTACAAAATTTTACAAATTTACAAATTTACGAAAAAATGAAATATATTTTAAAAAGACTTAAAAAAGACTTAAAATTATTTTCTTTTTTACTAGAGGGATTTATTAGAAAAACCATATTTTTTTCTAATTACGATTACTCTATCACTGAGTTACAGTAGTATTGCAATAAAGTGGTATGTATTAAATAGACTATCCTGGGAAAGCTAACAGCCTTTAATAATATTGTTTGTACAGGAAAAAAATGTTTCAAGTTTCAAACGACCAAATGTATGCAAACTTTTGGAACACACAACAGTGGATGTTATGATTTTGACTTTTGAATTATATATTCTAGTATATGTACGTTATATATAAATAAATATAAGTTTACTTATATATGTTATTATTCATATGTATGTTATATATTATAATACATGCATATTATGTATATGTAAGTATATATAATTATGCACATATATTTACATATGGATAAAGACTGGATTGAACATAGCAAAAGAAAAATTGTTAACGTGCAAAGTGATGGAAAGAAAGTTGTCCATAAAATTGTTTTATTATTTACACAATTAAAAAATAGCCTTAGCAATAGATAACTGTAAAAGAAAATGATCGTAATAGGGCGCCTGGGTGGCTCAATCGGTTAAGCGTCCAACTCTTGATTTTGGCTTAGGTCATAATCTCGGGGTGGTAGGCTTGAGCCCTGCCTCAGGCTCTGCACTGGGCATGGGGGCTGTTTTAGTTAAGGATGAGGATTATCTCTTAGCAGTCAAAGAATAGCACATGGCACAGAGTAGTAGGCATTTGAATTTTGTCAGTTACTGAATAAATGAAAATTGAATGGACAGGCAAGTTTTTTCCATGGTCCCACACTAATGGGAGTGACACATTCACATAGCTATCAGTTATTATCTGAATACATGAATATCATCTCCCATATCTGAAAACTTTGGTCAAAGCAGAAAGTGACCTCCTTTGAAGTAGGAATGTGTAAATAAATTAATTAATAAGTGAGTCTGGAGGAAGTGTGAACAAGAGATTTGGGGCTTTGTTCCTTTGGTATATTTCCTGACTTCAAGCCTCAGACATTTTCAGTTCCTCAAGTTTTTGGCTTTTTTTTTTCCTCCAATTTTTCCTATAGTCCATTAAATGATAAAAAATTGTTTAATCTCTTAAGGTTCTAAAAGTTCTTGAAACGCACATGTATTACTCTGACCATCAGGATTCTAAAGAAGTATTATCAGTGAGGACTATTTAGGTGGGAGTTGACCAGATATCCAGGCTGGGGATATAGATAGGGATAAGCCTGCATGGCTGCCATTTAAGGGAGTAGATGAAACTCCAGGAGAGGAAAATGTAGAGAAGCAGGAGTGAGGAGTGAGGTTCTAACAAAAGGATCACTGAAATGCCTGTGATAAGAAAAGAAAAAACAAATGATCAAAAACCCTCAAACAAATGAAATATTATAAACAGAGTAAGGTGAATCAGTTAGTTTGATATTTTCTACACGTGCTTGATAACAAAAATCACCAGGAGCTACTTGTTAACCATGGAGGGTTTTGTCCTCTCAAGTCAGAGTCTCTATGACAGAGGCCTGGAAATCAGCACCTTCAACACATGGGTCCTGGTGATTCTTACAAACAGGCAAGTTTAGGAAACATTGAATTAGAGTTCATTTTACTTTTTGGATGTGGAATTTAGAAGGTCATATCCGCAAATCCTCACACCTATACACCCACACGTACATCTGTGCCTGTAGAAGCACTCAGTGATTGTTTCGTTTGTTTGTTCTTTCATTCAAAAGGCATATCCACTAAATATGAATGTCTGTGATGGAAACGAGACTCCGCTCATCACCATCAAATTCTACATGCCACTACTTGATGTAATTTACAAATTTAAGACTTCTGTGGGTGTTTTGAGTATATTACCCAACTACATAATTGGGCTGGTTTCATGTGTGTGTGTGTGTGTGTGTGTGTGTGTGTGTGCGTGCTTTGTTTGTTTGCTCTTTAAACACTCACTGAGTGAAGTGGGATAGTCAAGCTGAGTCATTTACTCCCTTAAAAAAGTCCCTAATTCCTCTTCCACTTGGGAATTTTGGATCTGGAAAGCTGAAGTATTTTATGTATGATATATTCTTTTTAGAAAACTATTTGCACAAATCCCTACACCCTTTCAGTCTGTGCAAACAGCGTATTGACACGAAGGCACAGTGGGGAAATCTTGGGCTTACATTAACTATAAATTTGGCCCCTTGGTGATTTTTCAACCACACCCTTCTAATTGTCAGATAGGCGCCTCTTTGATTCCAATCCATCTCTTACTTTTTGAGAATTAAGTTTCTGGGTTCTGAACATAAGGACGTTTTATTTTCTGGGATACACACAATGTACTTCTAGTATTACTGATAAATGAATATGCCTCTACCTGAAACGGATTAAGAAAAAAAAAGTATAAAACCACAAATGGAAGTCTGTAGTCAGGAGGTAAATTGGACTTAGATTGTGTGAGGCCTTCACATGTCCCTGAGTCCTCTCATTTATTCATACTGAGCTCAGAGCAAAGCGCTTAACAGGTAGCAGTACCTAATAACTTGAATAATAAATATTAAAAAGTGTGTGGATATAGTATGTACTCCCCCACTGGATAGTGAGCTCTTGGAAGGGTAAGACCTTGCATTACTAACTCCCCAGGGCCTGTTAGCACAGGGTGGCGCGAAGTAGGCATTTGCAACTGTTGATCAGACTTGAATTCGCTTAAGGAAGGCCTAGGAATGATTTTTTTCCGTCTGATCTGAAGAAGTGGGGTAATCAGTCCTTATGTAGGTTATAACTTACCCTCTTTCTTCCTCTCTAATGTATTTAACTGGTGAAAAGCAGTAACAACAATAATCTTTATTTAATAAGCTTTTCGTAAAATTAATCCAGTCTATTTCTTAAGAAGCTTTTGTCTGTCTCCCATGCATCTTTTCCTAATATGGTAAATAGTGGCTTTCAAAGAGAGTTTTCTTGACTTGGTTTTACTATTAGTTAATACTCCGAAAATGTCCCATTTTCACTATCAGAAGTTGGTCATTTCTTGTTGGGAGCCGTGGTTTTTGAGGAAGGGGAGTCCCTTGAAGGCTAGCAGCACTTTGGAATCCCCAGGGATGGTCCATGACAAAAAAAGATTAGAATTCTGAAGTGATCCCCTTCAAACCACAACTAGTGAGTCTATCATCTGAGTCATAGCCATCAACCAGTTCAGACTGAACACAAAAAGGAGAAAAAAAAAAGGACAAAATCCTCATAAAATTACAGTATACCTCGTAGAAAATTATTCAGTCATGCTTTAGAATTTTGAGATCTAACCCATTGAAATATTTCCAAATTGAAAATTCCAAAGAGGCTGCCACATCAAGTATCTGCCATAAACTTTCTTACACTATAGTAAGTATTGCTATCTTTATATATTTTGTTGAACACATATTCCTTAAATTTGTTCATAATATATTCCTTGGTGTTTTTCTTTGAAGGAGATTTTTGCTAACATCCTAAACTTCAAATTGATTAGGGTATGTCTACATGTTCAATGTAATAGAAAGAATTGAATTTATTTGAAAAACATATGCCGTCATTTGTTAGAGGCTATCTAGGTAAGCGATAGGTCCGAATGGACACACAGATCACTGCCGTGCACTTTAGTCACTGAAGAGTTTCTAGAAGAGGATCTCATGTTGTCACAGGGAGCAAAGAAAATCAAGGGGTAATAAAATTAAGTCATTTTCCCTAGGAATTAGTGCTTATGAACATAACTGAGTATTTCTGGCCATTACCTAGGAAGGCCTTCTACTCTCCACTCTGCACTATGGCCCAGCCTTAGCATGGACAAGTCACCTAACCATGGTTGTGTCCATTTTTAGCTGCTGTCACTGCCACCTGTTCTAAAGTTAGCTTTCACTTTTTTGGTATTATTTTCTGCTCTCACAAGCAAAAGTCCTAAACATGTAAGGAATATAGAGTAATATACAGAATTCAGATCTTGTGAGCCTGGATTTCTATGCCAACTCTGTAGCTACTTGGCAGTGGGTTTTAGGCAAGTTACTGAACAGGCTCCCTCTCTTTCCAGTCCTTCCTTATGAGGTCATCCTCATCTGTAAAATGCTGGTTGTAAGACTGTAAAGGGGAGGTAGGAAAACATACTGCTAAGTTCCCTCCATAATGTTGGCACAGAATAAACTAACAAATGTTAATGTCCAAAGAGAAAAAAGCAGGGGAGGGGGCTCCCAACACCCATTCTGAAGTCCTGTCTCCAGTGTCTGCTAGCTACCACCTTTGGAATTCTCCTAACTCCCTCCCCTCAGCCTCAGTTTCCTTATTTGTAAAATGGGCAGGATATTCTTTAAACTTCCTCACTGAGTTAAGTAGTTTAAAGGAAACAATTTTTGTGAAATTACCTTATAAAAACTGTAACATATAAAGTGTTATTAATATGATTATTAATAGTAATAGTAATACGATTACAAAGTTTTTGGAATTAACTTTATTCCTATTTGGGAAAAGTATTTTTTCAACTGGAGCTCAATGGTTCTTTCCTGCTGTAGGTTGTGGTTTTTTTTTTTTTTTTCCCCTTGAATGACTCATGGCACTTGTTATGAGCTATCTTGTAGGCTTTTGTTTTTCTTCTTCCTCTTCTCCTTCCTCCACTTCTTCCTTCCCTTCTCCTTCTTCTTTTTCATCTTCTTCTTCTCCTTCCTCTCCTTCTTCGCCTTTTTTGCCTTTTTCTTCTTTCCTGTCACCTCAACTCTGTTTTAATCTCTTCAAGAGCAAGGACTCAGTTTTAATCCTGTGGGCTGCAGAGACCAAGGGGGAATCCTCTCCAGGACCACAGGAGGGTGTGAAGGGCTGGGGCCTAGGATTGGAGCAGACGTGGTCTTCTGTGACAAGAAGACAAAAAAACAAGAACCTTGATGACATGGAAAAATTCTGAGTTAAAAAGGAACACTGAAGGGCTTCCATTTGATTTGCCCTGATCTTAATAAGGAAGGAAGGGCCCTGAGATGAGGGAAAACAAAAGGGAGGGAGAGAGGGAGCTGGGATCTTCAGAGGCTATGTGTCAAAGTGCTGTGTCAACTTTAAGGCATTCCATAGTTCTTTCTCTCTGGATGATGAACAAAGACTATGTCTTATTAATGTTTTTAAATCCCAGTGCCTGTCAAGATAATGCATATAATTGGCACTTAAAAAATGTTTTGTGACTCTGAGATGAATAGAAAATAGCACAATTATTATTTCGTTATTTTATTATTATTTGTTACATAATAACAAATAATATATAATATTATATAACATCCACATAATATAATAACAATAACAGCATTTATTAGGTATTTATGATATCATGTGTTTATAACCTCATGTCCATTGTTTTATTTAATACTCAGAACAACCTGTTCAGGTAGATGCTACGATTATTCCCATTTTTGAGATGAGATAACTGATGCTCTGGAAGAACTTTCTTAGACACTGTTGTGAAGTTTAGGGTACCAAGTTGAGTAAGAAAACACAAAATATTTACAGAGGGTTAATAGAGACTCCAACCGAAGGTGGACTATGTGAGTTTGAGATGAAACTCAGTACGACTACTGTGTTTGCTTCAGCAATGCTCTGTAGCCCAAAACAGCTGGTGGAGTTGACCTCGTCTTAGAATCCATGCAGACATTATTCTTTTTGTGTTTCCTTGGACCTAATGGCTGTGAGTCATCTGATAAAGAGGGGAGAAGTTAATGAAAGGAGTTAGAAAAAAATGAAATGTGTTCTTCAGCCTGGTGGAGTCAAGTAATTCTCATTGGCTCTTGAGTCGTTGAGATACTTCAAAGCTTCATCTAGGTGTGTTTCACCCCACCCTCTTCAGCAAAACTACTTGGCTCCTGGCGAATAGGATCTTAACTTCATTCAGGAAATACTGGTTAAGAAGATTCAGGAGGAGCCACTGGGAGGCTGGTGAATTTGACAACCTAGGCAGCCTGTGTTTTTGTGCAGCTCAATTGTTTGCTGACTAATAGGTGTAGGGGGTAGAGGAGGAGAGAGGAATCCTCACCAAAGAACTGGGCTTTTTGGGTGGAGTTGCTTGGGTCATTCAACAAAAACCATCATATTGTCCATCTCTCATGGAACAAGGGCAAGGCAGAGATCCTAGCTGTGAAGGTAAAGGCTGCTCCCTTTGACCAAAGCCAAGTCTGTTTAAAGAAAGTTGGGAGGGTTTGTATGATCTTTCCTATACAGGGGAAGGGGAAACAGGTGGGTAGGTACTTAAATGGTTGAGGCATGAAATAACAGATACCTTTTATTTTAATTACCTTGGACAAGGAAGAATGTGGTATTATACCAGCTCAGCACTTAGAGTTTTTGCATCCAGTCTACAAAAATGGCTTGTTCAAATTATGCTGTTATGACTTGTGTTGGGATCTGGACAATGGAGCATTCTGAAAAGAAAGCAGAGTGGGTGGTGAGAAGGTTCAATACAGTGTTACCTAGGGAGAAGGTGGAAGAGGTCCCGAGTTTGCCTGGCCAAGGGAGGCTGTGGCTGGCTCTCAGCTTGCTCTCTGCACACTGACTCTGCCTGTGACACTTTAAAAAGCCCCCCTCCCTAGTCACACCCTAAGAGATGCTGAATTATTGATCTGGAAGGCAATTTGGACATCAGAAGGTTTAAAAGCTCTGAGGGTGATACTAATGCACCGTCACGCTGAGACCCCCTGTTTAGGGGGCAGCAGGTCTGTGGGTGAAATGAGAAGAGGTCTCGAAGGGGAAAGGCTGATGGTGACCTCGCGAGTGCCAAACAGAGACCTAGTACCAGTGGTAGGAAGGGATAAAGAGGCAGTTGGGCTCATAGGAAAGAAGAATGAAGGCTTTAAGCTGTCCTGAAGATGGAAGTGGCTTGGTGGCAAACGAGCTTTGATGACTGGAGGCGAAAAAGGAGAAGTCCAGCGATGGACTGGGCATGGTGATCAAGGCCAGTGATGAGCCAGTGGTACCTGGGGAACCAGCAGCCCGTCAAGCCCCTCACCCTTCACTCAGAGCAGCTCTGCTTTCTCTCTTTTTTTACATTGGGCTTCCCCATAAGATTTCCTTTGAAGGAGATCTGCTCAAAAGAAAAAAAAAAAGGTTTTAAAACCACTTAACTTGTTGACCTTTATGGCTACTACAACTCTAAAATTCTATAGTATGAAATCCTGTTTGATGTTTTCTAAGAAATCAGGCTACTGATTGATGCATTCTTCCGAAGTCTGGGGAGGAAGCAAGGGGAGCGTGAGAAGCATGGAAAGTGTGAGTATAAGAGGGAGGGCTTCTCTTAGCTAGGGGCCAGATGCAGGAGCCCTCACCTGTCCAGGCTGAGAATTACCCAGGAGCTTTTTAATAAAACCCCCTCCCAAACCAATTACATGGGAGTCTCTGGGGATGGTGTCTGGTGATGGGTATTTCTATAACGGAGCCAGGTTGACAGCCACTAGTTAATGGGTGACCATGTTCTGTATATATGTGTACATGTTAGACAAACTCCCACACTTCAGGTGCATCAGAATCACGTGGAAGACTTGTTCAAACACAGACTGCTGAGTGCCACCACCAGTTACTGATTCAGTGGGTCTGTGACCCTCCGGCCCCAGATTTGCATTTTTAACAAGTCCCAGGTGATGCTGATACAACTGACCTGGGACCACACTTTGAGAACCTTTGCTCTAAGAAAAGGTATTTACTTTATTTGTATCTATTTTATTTTATTTTATTTTATTTAAACAAAAGGTATTTACTTCAGGCATTAAAAAGAACCTGCAGACAGCAGCGAGTCAGTTCACAGCATGCACCCTTGAAACAAAATGACAGCACTTTCCCTCTGCGGTCCTCCTTGCAAAAGTACATTAGCCTAGTCCTGTCAAAAGAGAAACATCAAACAAGTACCCGTTGAGGGACATCCTACGACACAGCTGATCAGTAATCCTCCACGCTGTCATGGTCATCAAAAACAAGGAAAGTCTGAGAAACTGTTGCAGCGCAGGGAAGCGTATACAGACACGACTACTAAGTGTAACGTGGTATCTCAAATGGGATTCTAGGACAGAAAAAAAGACATTGGGGAACAATTGAGAAAACAATGTATTATATGGGTTCATGGGTTGTGCCAAATGTACCATTCTTATGTAATGTGATAACAATTGGGCAACAGGGTGTGGTACAGATGGGAATTCTCTATAATATTGCTGTGCCAATTATAATAGTTCTGTAAATCTAAAACTGCTCTAAGATAAACAGAGTTTATTAAAGCAGGGCCGGGAGGGGAGGGGCTTCCTGGCTGTTATAATGCAAACCATTCCTGAGGGCAGGTGTAGAGTTGTCTTTGAAGAGTACCAAGGAAAAATAATCAAATAATTGTATTTTCAGTTTGAATGAATCCTTGTTCTGAGTAAATTACATAAAATATCTTTAATTCCTTTTATTTATAGTTGTGTGACTTTAAAATGATTCTTAGAGCTGTACTTTAAATACGGTATATGCATATATAATACAGACACACACACACACACACACACACACACACACACACACATTGCTAAAAGAAAAGGTAGCTGACTCCTCTTTACTATACTGCAGCCCTGCAGTGGGATGCAATCCCAGATAAGAAAAGCACCTATTGCAATAACTTAAAATTCTTAGTAGAAATTTTCAACTTTTTGTTATAGTTATCTAGAAACCACTTCAGTGGTTCTCTCTCCCTCTTCCTCTTTTTGGCTGTTCTGCTCAAGGTGGTCTGGATAAAGCCAGGCAATATTTTGCAATAATATTGCCAGGCAATATGTTGCCTCCAGGCAATATTTTGCTGCTGGTTGGTAGTTATGGATTACTTTATATCACTGGCTTCAAAAGTGAAGCTTATTGAAATTCCCATCTATTCATTTAAGTTTTAATGTGTCCTTGAAACACTGTGGGCTCACAGTGTGTGTGTGTGTGTGTGTGTGTGTGTGTGTGTGTGTGTTCCCTGGGGGAATAACCCAGCCACTTTCTGGTTATGTGTGTATATTAATTATCCAATATTGATGTTATTTCCCCAACCAGGCTTTAGATCCTCTCAGCCTTTATTATTGGTTATTCGTAGTCCCTGCCATAGTACCTGGCAAGGTTCAAAATAGTAAGTAGCAATCGCCCCAGGAAAGGAGTTAATAATTTAAGGCCAAACTAAATGCCCCATGGGCAGTGACAGTGGATTGGACCTAGCAGACACCATTTATTTTTGGTGCCAGGTTTGAACCATTTCTCTTGCCTTTTTTTTTTTTTAAGATTTATTTATTTATTTTAGAGAGAAAGCATGTGTGTGCAAGTGGGGAAGGAGGGGCAGAGGGAGAGGAAAAGAGAGAATCTCAAGCAGACTCCTTGCGATCTCATGATCCTGAGACCATGATCTGAGCCAAAATCAAGAGCCAGACCCTTAACCAACTGAACCATCCAGGCGCCCCCCCATTTATCTTTTCTTATCAAGTGCCTTATCTATACATTTGTAAATGTTAAATGAGGAGATCAGAAGTACTCTTAGAGATTAGCATTGGTCTAAATACCAGCTTTAAGGTGAAAGCTGGGATACCTGATTGATCTTCCTACCAGCCAGGGGCTCCTAGGGTAGAAGACGGCAAAGTTAAATGTGAAACTCAAAATTTGAGGCAAAATGTTCTCATCACCTGGACTTTCTTTTTCCTAAATTGAGCAGCAGTACTGGAAATAGTGATAGCTAAACTTTAGAGAGCTTTTCTGGGGGTACTAGGCACCATTCTAATGAGCTCATTTCATCCTCCCAGAGGCACAGAGAAGGTAAGCAAGTTGCCAACCCTCACACAGCTTAGAGTAAAGCCAGGATCCCAGTCTAGGTTGTCTGGCTTCAAAGCCCATACTCTAAAAACACTTGGCTCTCCTGCCTCTCTTGGAGAGGACAACAGAAGTCCCACTCTTAACTAGCCTGTCTAAAAGGTCTCCTCCAGGATCCGGACTGGAACTGCCCAGGGACCTCCATAACTGCCTAAGGCCTAGAAAGAGAATGTCCCATCACTTAGCTGTACTTCATCCTGCTTCTTACACGACCACCACCCCCATCACCACCAGCAACTGGTAAATATTGATGGAGTTTCTGTTCTATGCTAGGTGCTATGGATACAAAGATGAAAATGCTGCCCTCGGGAACTATGGAATAGATAGACACCAAGCAAACAAGCCGACAGAATTCCAAACAGCCTCCGATAAAGATCAAAAGAAAGAGCTGTGGGAGCCCAGATGGACAGGGACCCCACCTGCTTGATTCACAGCGCCCTGACTCCCTTCATCGCTCACTTAGTTTTCCCTCGGTCACTTCCTTGATTTCTTCTACTTACAGCTCACAAGCCTAAATGGCAGAGACTTGAAGTTCTCTCCATAAGGTGTTGGGTTGTTCTGTCCGTCTGATAAATAACTTATAGAGGCTCCAACTCAGCATATGCTTATCTGCTTTCTTTCCCCCCAAGAAACAGCGAACATTTACCTAAGCCCCTCCTATCCGAGGTTTGCTTTCCAGGGTCTCAGTTACCCCAGTCGACTGTGGTCTGGAAGCAGGTGATCTTCCTTCTGACGTATGGTAGCCCCATGCTACGTTACAATTCCTATGTCATTCACCTCATTTCATCTCGTCATGTAGGCATTTTATCACCTCACATCATCACGTGAAGAAGAAAGGTGAGGACAGTACAATATTTTGAGAGACAGAGAGACAACATTCACATAACTTTTATTACAATAAATTGTTATAATTGCCTTATCTTATTTTTGGTTTTTGTTGTTAATCTCTTCTTGTGCCTAATTCATACATTAAACTATATCGTAGGTATGTGTTGGGAGGGAAAAACATAGTAGATGGAGGGCTCAGTATTGCCCGTGGTTTCAGACGTCTGCTGGGGGTCTTGGAACATATCCCCTATGGACAAGGGGATTGGCTGCACTCTGTTCCTTCTTCCGGGGCAGGAATCTTCTGTTCCACATGCAAGTTAGGCTGGCAGCCTTGCCCTCTCTTTGTATCCCTGTCTACCACAATAACAAACAGTGTTGCTGAGGCGTTGTTGTTGACGTGTTACCTTTAAAAAACACCCTCTTGTCATGGGATAAGCCTCTTCCTGATGATGGATCATCGTTATCTGGCCTGACGAGCGGCCCTGTTGCCATGGAGAGTCGATGGGATCAGGTGTGTTTTTCGCCTGCATCACTCCCACCCGGGTGAGACAAGGACTCTTCTGTACGTCATGCGTGGCTGGCCTGTGGCGGCCTGCGGCCAGGCTTTTCCTGCGGGTAAAGCCTAATCAACTCATCAGCTGCAGATAATATCAAGACCTCTGTTTGATACGTTAATAGTGACAGACAGGCTTCCACAATTAATAGCACAGAGCCCTTTGACAACAACGTTGTTGTGGGTGCAGAAAACACTCTGGTCACCAGATACGGGATGAGAGGGCTTGTGTTCACATAAACACAACCTCACGTCACAACTTGTCACCGCAAACTGTTTTGTTCTCGAAGATAGTCTGTGCTCATCCTCTCATCTTGATTCCTACATAACAGCATTCTCGGTTCATATGCCCTTTGGCAAGTGCAGCGAGCACTGTTTCCTGTTGCTAAACTTGTAGACAACCATTCATATATCTCGCAGTTGTCAATTTTAACCAGATAACAGCAGCCCCTTCTTGCTGTGCTTTTATCTTTAGCTTAGGTTTAAGAGGACTCTAGAAGGAAAGCTGTTGATTTATTTGATAGAATATTCTTCATTAATTTAACTAAACTTCCCTAGGACTTGTAATTTTTAAAAGGGAGTGAGGAGAAATACGTGCCCCCATTCATAAAGCCTAAAGCAACAAATGATAACAAGACTAACAATTTTAAAGTGTTAAAACATGACATGCTTTAGGGTTTCTTCTCTGTTTGTCGAGAGTGAAGGCAAGAAGGAATCATCAATGTAATTTTCACTGGCAGACAACCACCCAAACAAGAAAACTGTAAGTACAGCAAATAGGTCACTGGTCAGAAGCAACAGGACCTGCTCACACTTTGTAGGTCAAGAACACTTCGACACTTCCTGCGGTCTGTGTATACTCTTGCAATCAAGCTGATTGGCTTCATTCACGATGACTGTTACTGATGTGCTCCTATGGGCTGGACGCCAAGCTGGGCTTTTTCTCTCAAGATGGGAACATTCTGAAACCATTACAACGTATAAGAAGCACGGATACAAGTAAAATAGGCTTATCCAACAATTTGAAAAATGCACAAAAGCAGAGGAAAAACTGTCACCTGGGGGTACCCACCATTGACCGGGTGCAGCCCGTTCTTGCTCTTTGTTGACTATGCTGTGCGTGTGTTTGAAGCGAAGCTGCCGGTATACTGTTTATACAGTGTATCATTTACTTTTTCTTTTGCTTAGTTTTTGTTTTTATGAACGCTTCATAAATAAACGTATTACTGGTTATATGATGCTTATCTTCTTTGTAATAAATGCTCTCTTTTTTTCCATGAATGTGCTGCATAGATCACAGATTTCTCCATTTCTAAGTCAAAAGTTTGTCTTGACCACACTAATTAAGGTTTTTTGGGAAAAGCTAACCTCATTCATGTTTCGGGATGGCTCTACCATTCTCTAGGCGTTATAAATACACACACACATATACACTCACACATCCTGGAGTCTGACACTAACAGAAACTGGAGATCTGTGCTCTTCTGGTCTTTAGTCCGACTTGACCGCATCCCTGTGCTCCCTGCGATGCTATGTGGTGCATTCAGAAGTGTGTGTGTGTGTGTGTGTGTGTGTGTGTGTGTGTGTGTGTGTGTTGTGGGGGGGACATCCTCCTGATGAGAGAAGCTTTCATGTCTTTGCTGGTAAATTCAAGACATGGTTACTAATATTTAACTTCCCTTAGCACCTTCACAGCCATTCTCCCATCTGGGAAAACTGGTTTTCTCCCCAGTGCAGGGAGGGAGGAGGAGTGGAGATGGGGGAGGGTGGGGACACTGGACATTTCCTAACATCTCCCCTCTCCCAGGAAGGCAACTCCAATTTGGTGCCTCCTTATCTTCCAAATAGAGGCTTGGACTCTCTTCAGCGCCACTCAGAAGCACAAAAACACTCTTACCTGAGTTGGGAAGGGTGAAAATTGCCCGAGCAGGGTTAGAAAGCAAAGCCTGGATCTGTAGGCTTCCATGTCCTTGAGTAAAGAAAGCAAAATGACCTTTTTTACTCTTTTGAATCTCCTCAGATGATAGAACAAAATAGAAACTATTCTAATAGCTTGTATTTCATGTAATGGATGTGGCCTAATTTATCAAACCATCACCCTTAGGCCAAAATCTGAACTTCTGACATGATACACAGGCCTGTCCCCATTTGGCTCAGCCTGTCTAATCTGGCACCCCTGCTCCATTCCTGCTGAACTTACAGGTTCTCCAGCCAATATTTATCTCCAGGTGTTTGCATGCACTATTCCATTTTGCTGGAACACTCTTCCCTTCTGATGAACTTTTTCACGTTTTAGTTTAAATGTCACTTCCTTTGACTAGGCTCCCTCTGCCATGAGCTTCTGTAGCAAATGGCATCATTCCTTCATTAACTGCCTATCTTCTCCCGAACTGAAGGTTCTGCAAGGATAAGAACCATGTCTGTGTTGTATTTGGCTTCTGTTCTAGCTCAGTGTTTGATACATTTTAGATAATGAAATATTGAAATGATTAGTGGGCATTTAGGATGCATCCACTTTTTCTTTTATAAGCAATGCTGAAATGAGCAACTTTTATGCATGGTTATTTGTCCATGATTTGGAAGTTTTAAATTACTTTCTGACGATAAATTCTTGGAAGTAAGATTAGTAGGTCAAGGGGTATAAACATCTTTGAGGCCTCTTGAGAAACAACGGATTGCTTTCCAGAAAGTTTTAAACTCCTACCAGCAGTGAATGAGATTTCCTGTTTCATTGTATTCTTATCAGCACTATTAGGAAAAGAAATTATTTTTACTAATTTGGTAAGAAAGGTTCCCTTCTGCTTGTTTCAATTTTGCTGTGGTTAAGTAGTACGATGGATGGTTTTCATTTTTTTAAAAATTCATTTCTATTTGCTCTATCATGAATTATCAGGTGTCTCTTGCCCATTTTCATTCTGAAATTTTCATGGTTTTCTAATCACTTTTTATAAGCTCTTTATGTTTGAACGATGTTAGATTATTACCATTATATTCATTGTAGATCTACCTCTCTGTTTAGAAGTTTATATTTTTATCTCATGTCCTTAAGTTCAATGTCTTTATGTGGTCAAGTCTCTCATCATTCCTGTTGGGATATCTTATGTGACTTAGACTTACGGTGCCTGGCACCACAAATGACTAAATAAATATTCAGCTATTTTTTCTTCGCCTGTATACAGTTAGATGCCTTTGCCTGTGTGTGTGTGTGTGTGTGTGTGTGTGTGTACTCGTGTGTGTGCATTTCTATGCATGTGTTTTGGGGTCTCAGTCATTGAGAATTTAATGGGAGAGGGAAGGATCTTCTTTTTCCAAAAGGACTGACCAAGTGTCTTGGTAATCTTTTCTTTCCTAATGATTAAAGGTGTCTCTTTTCACTCATTTAAAAACAATTTCATTTAGCTTTATTATATCTTCCTGGAGTGCACCAGGTCTGTTTTCATCATTCTAGGTTTCAGGGAGAGACTTTGAGTGGTCAGGTAGTTTTCTTTTGCATTTGTTCTCTTCTGGCTCTGCTGTTCTCGCAGATCTGCCTACTGGGTACAGGCTCACTGAGGCTAAACTCTGAGGCATTAGGGAAAGTTAGAACTCAAGATCTGAAACTGGGCAAGACACAGCATTTGCATGAAAACCTACCAGGCTAATCTAGTCATATTAACAGATGTCTTTCTGGCATCATCAGAGCATAGCTTTAGTTTGTCTGCCACTCGATCTAAAAACACACAGCTGATGAACAGATGCCCACTAAAAAGTTAGTGCTGTGACAAGGACAGAACATCTGCCACCATGCCTTGTATTCAAAAGACCCGAGTCTCTATGGCGATGGTTTCTTCTTTTACAGAACATTGCACAGTTGTACAAAGCGGGGAATGCCAGTCTTAACTAAGACAAGAGTCGACAAAATGTTTCCTTTACAGGAAGCCACTAGCCACACACTCAGAAAGGTGGGTGGGAGTAGACATCTCTATATTAAGTTAATTTGCTCTTTCTCTCTTTCTCTTTCATTCTTTCTTTTTTACTTTTTTGCTTCCTACCTTCCATGCTTATTGGCTTTTGACTCTGTTACAAAATATCATAGTTCTTGCAAATTGGTCCCTGAAAAATTTGTCACAGAATTTAACATCTCAAGTTATGAAGCATTGTCAGTATCACTTTTCTGCGTTTTCCATAAATGGAACATTGGAAATAGAGACAAGTGATTATTTTTAAATTTCGAGAACCAATGGGAGGGAAAGAATCTTACTCTTCAGGAAAGTATTGTAATTTATATCAAAATGCTATAGGATTTAAATGGAAGCATTTTAAGAGTCTCCTCAAACCCTGCCCAGAAATGTGGATCTGTGTTTTAAAACAAGTTAGTTCAATCTTTATCCCAAATTCAAATACATTTTTTCTCCTCCTGATTCTTAGATAAATCTAATCAACATTCCTTTTCTTTCTTTCTTTCTTTCTTTCTTTCTTTCTTTCTTTCTTTCTTTCTTTCTTTCTTTTAGTCTATTGTAATTTCTGCTTCTGGATGTGTGTTTGGATGGGATTGGGGGTGTTACAAATACTGAAAATATTCTAAATGTTATAGTTTTATTTGCAAGTAACAGACAGCAGGTAACAGAGAGACCAACTCGCACCAACTTAAACCTGTTCCCCGGCTCCTACACCCCCATTCTCTACCTTCCTTACCTTGTACTTCTTTTTGCTTTTTCCCCATAGCATTTATTACCTTCTAACATGCTATCATTTTACTTGTTATACTTATTATCTATTGTTTGTCTCCTTCTCCATAAGGACAGCGATTTATGTCTGTTTTATGTCTTAATGCACTCTAAGAGCCTGGTACCATATCTGACACATAAATAGACAATAAATATTCATTGAACTAAATTTCATCAACTGGCATCCCTGAAAAGTCCAGGTTTCTGCTGAGGTGGGGTCTTGATGTCATCCAGGACCTAGTTTTTCATTTTTATCATTGTCTACTTTTTTTCCTTAGTGTTGACTCTATCCTAAGTCAGACTTCTCTTATGGTCCACCCCAGGGCTTCTCATTCAGGTACAGCAGGGGGAACATAGAGGGTTTATCTTGCATGTTCAGTAAAAGTCCAGAGAGTCACTCTGAAGTAACGGGCTTAACCTCACTGTCACTGTGCCAGGAGAATGGATGT
Source organism: Ailuropoda melanoleuca (assembly GCF_002007445.2). NCBI lineage: Eukaryota > Metazoa > Chordata > Mammalia > Carnivora > Ursidae > Ailuropoda > Ailuropoda melanoleuca. Next base: position 83,707,792 of record NC_048227.1, on the reverse strand, counting down.
GCTGATGGCATAGCTTAGGCTGCATGTTCCCTCTTTACCAGCAAGATGGAATTAGCCTTTCAGGAATCACGTGGGTTCCCAAACAGAAATTGAGGGGCTGTTGGAAAGAGGTAAGTGGAGAATGGAGGTCCACGCACTCAGTAAGAAACACACTAACCAATAACGATTTACCATTACAAGCAAACAGAACTTGGGAAATCCCCTCTGTTCTTCCTGGGCTATGTTACCAGAGCTGAGATTAGACTCAGTTTATGTGGTTAGATTGAGTTTGTTTTCTCATTTTTTGGCAAGTTTGAGATTTTCTAAAAGTCGAAGGAATCCTCTAATGGGATCCAGAGAGGAAACAAACAAAAGGCTGACTTTAAGGACTTAAAAAAATGGTTGCTTCTTTATTCTTCCCATTGATGGAACTTGCCACAGTTTTAAGAAAAGCAGTCACTTCACCCCTTTTCATTCTTATTCTGCATTGGCTCACCACATGTTGGTACTTCTTCATCTCCATCTTGGACTTATTGTCCAAGTCAGGTAGCACAGACAGCGGCTCCTAGTGTGTAGCCAGTGACCATGAAAAGGGTGTTACCTTGAGCTGCTCCTGGAGAGGCAGAACTCATTGCTGCCTGGAGAGGACCAGCTCACAGTGATAACGGCTCCTTCCTTACCCTTCCTCGTCCTGATATTTATTTATTTTTAAAAATTTTTAAAAAGATTTATTTATTTATTTTTAGAGAGAGAGAAAGAGAGAGTGCACATGGGTGGGGGGAGGGGCAGAGGGAGAGAATCTTCAAGGAGATTCTCCGATGAGCATGGAGCCAAAGGCAGGGCTCAATCCCACATGAGAGCATGACCTGAGCAGAAACCAATAGTCCGATGCTCAACCGACTGAGCCACCTAAGTGCCCCGTCCTTATGTTTATTAACTCGGTATTCAAACCAATGTACAATGATGTTTAATTAGGCTATCTCTAATTCTATTGTACAGGGACGGGTTACCATAGGTAAGTACAGGAGATGGTGCAATTTCTTCAGTTATATATCAAGTCAGCATATGTGCCAGAAGGTGTAATTCAGACTCCAGGATCTTAGTCTCCTGTCTTATTCATAAGGTAAGCACTCTCATTTTCTCATATCTCAGCTTACAGAACTAATATAAGTGATCATTACTTTCATTAGTCCACCTGGCTCCTCAGAACAATATTGTTCCTTTGGAGTAGTGTTAATGAAACATGAATTGCTCTGAGAAGGAAATATGACCACATACCCATGCATGGCCCAGTCCCTGCCTGCCTCCATAACTCCATCTCATGCTGATTTCCCTTTCTGTTATTCTATTTAAAACACACTAGCCTCTAAGTTACTGAAAAAATCTAAAATCTTTCCTTCCTTAGATCTTAAACTGCCTGGATTCAAGTTCCGCCTTCACCACGTGTTCGCTGGGTAACAAGGGTGTTATTTATCCTTTCTGTGTTTAATTTTACTCATCTGCGAAGGGGGGCTGGCAATAGTTCTACTTCACAGACTCTCTGTTAACATTAAAGGATATACTTGAAGTTCTTAGAATGTTCCTAGTTCAAAATAATTAAAAATGTTAGCTCCTGGGATGCCTGGGTGGCTCAGTTGGTTAAGCATCTGCCTTTGGCTCAGGTCCTGGGCCTGGAGTCCTGGGATTGAGCCCTGCATCAGATTTCCTGCTCAGCAGGGTGTCGGCGTTTTCCCTCTGCCCCTTTCAAATAAATAAATAAAATCTTAAAAAAAAATGTTAGCTCCTTCCCCTCCTTCTGTTCTTTCCCTCTCTCTCCCATTTCCTTCCTCCTTGAAGAAACTCTTTCCCCTCCTTTTTCCAAGTCTGGGATTTTTTTTTTTTATTGAAGTATAGTTGACACCCAATGTTACAGTAGTTTCAAGTGTACAATGTAGCAATTCAACAAGCTCACAGTTCACAGCAAGTACAGCTACCATCAGTTACCATATGAAACTGTTATAATACCATTGAGTGCATTGCCTATGCTGTGCCTTTCATCTCCGTGCCCAAATCTGGATTTCACTGACTTAGTTGGTATATAAACTATCCCTACTTCAGAGGCCTTTTCTGACCACCCTACCTGAAGTAGCTCCTTTGTTATTTTCTCTCACACCTCTCCCTTTCCTGCAGTGCATCTATTTCAATGTGCAGTTATAGATTTATTTGCTTTAATTTACTTGTCCATTATCTTTCTCAAAGAATAGACTGAAAATTCCACGATAGCAGGATCCTTGGTTGTTTCTTTCATCACTGTATATATTACATGTGTCTGCATACAGCAGGGAGTCAATACATAGTTAGGAATGAAAGCCTTAGTCTTCTGAACAATAGGGGAACTGCAAGGGGAAACTGAAATTCTGAATCATTAGTAATTCTGTAATATACTGGGCCAGAAGCCACACCCCTGGGTACCTTCACTGGGGCTGGGCATGGGGCTGGAGGAAAGGAGCATCCCTCCTACCTAAAGGGGAATGCCATGCAACCTGAACATCTCTGATTTCCAGGGCTTCAACTGCAGAAGTAGAGGGAAGTGCCAAGAAGGAGACTGTGGTGGCCACTGAGTGGCCGGGAGAGACTTCAGACTAGCTTCATGCAGAGATCTGATTCATTAACACATGGAATTAGCTTCTAGGGAACTCCAGAAGTATTTGGAAAACACCTTTCAGGAAGGGTTGAAGGTCTGCTGTTCCCAGGCTATGAAAGAACCAGGGAAACCTGAGTTGGTGTTCTCATGCCTACAGTTGGGTAAGGCCAGAGGAAACTTGAATTACAGTATACAGTATTAGTATGAGGCCAGGACTCATCCCCACGCACAGCTTCAGAGAAAGAAATAGTCCAGCAGATGTCCATTGCTTGTTCCCCTAAGAGTGTCACAGTAAGGGAAGGAAGAGCACAGTTTTATCAAAACTCCCATATCATCACCTGTGTGAACTTGACAGGCTGTAGAGTGTATTGGTGGGGAAAATGGATCATTTTCTATTGTACTGAAGCTTTAAAAATCACATTTCCAGCATTACCCAACAGAAAAGAATGTGGAATATGTTTGTCTTTTATTATCTGGACAACGGGGAAAGGGGCAAGCTGATAAGCACTTTTGGTAAGCTGGGAATATGTTCACACTGACACTTCTAACGGAGAGGGTGATCACCTGAAAGGAAGTCACACCTATGTTCTTTTTACCCCTTACTAATTCCATTTTAAAAACTTGTAACAGCAGTGTATAACAGAAAATGTGAACAGCCCTCCTCTTTTTTGCTTAGCCAAACCTATTCCTTAGAGACAACCACTATTTTTTTAATATTTATTTTTTCATTTGAGAGAAGGATGGGGAGAGAGAGAGAGAGTGAGAGAGAGAGAGAGAGAGAGAGAGAGAGAGAGAGAGAAGGGTTAGAGGAAGAGAATCCTCAAGCAGACTCCCCGTTGAGCACGAAGTCTGAGGTGAGGCTTGATCTCAAGACCCATGAGATCATGACCTGAAACCAAGAGTCAGGCGCTTAATCAACTGAGCCACCCAGGTGCCCCTAGAAGCAACCACTAGTAAATCAGGCTTGTGGGCATTCTCTCACTCTTTAGACACATGCTTGCACTCACATATGTCCCCATCACTTTGTATGATCAGCTTTTGATTGATAGACATCCTCTTATTAATAGGCTGTTTCCAGTATTTCTTGACTACAGAAAATGCTGCAATGTGAGCATTTGTACAAATACCTTTGTATGTATTTTAGGGTGTCTATAAACTAAATCTTTAGATGTGTAATAGCTGGGTCAAAGTTATGTGCATTGAAAATTTCCGATTGCATGTCTGCTTGTGAATGCTGATGTGGGCACCCTAACTCCTTTGGTCTGTGTTTGGACCAGATCTTTAAAGGCCCTCTGGCTCTTACCATGGTTTAAGTCTAAGGTTCTCAGGCTCCTCTAGATGATGGTTGCTTTACCCTGACTTCTAGGCTGTGATTTTGAAAATGATTCTTGATTCTAGAAGCAAGCCAGAGACAGAAGAAAGATGAAAAGCAAATGAACAACTGTGGCTGAAAATGAACACTTACTTTCTGTAAATATCAAAAAAGGACAGAATTGATCCAGTGTGGGCTAAATAGCTTTAGCTATCACAATAGGATAGAGCTAAAAGTAGGGCTTTTACCATGAGCAGAGAACATAGGTATTTGAACTAAGCAAGGCTCTTGAAATTTAAAGAGATTAGATTTCTTTGTACCAAATGGAGAGCACCATACCAGGGTTGGCACCAGCCCAATCTATACTCTTTGAGCTGTAGTCCTTGTGACTGTGTCATGCAGCTGGTTTCATAAGAGAACATGGCTAAACCTGCCCAATCCTTGGCTGAGGATCCTTTTAGGAAAATCCAGCGTGCTGCTGAAGTGTTGTAGGTGACTCAGGCAATAGAATTCTTCCTTTGAGTCAGGATAGAATTTTATCTTTCCCTGGTGTGGGGGTTTAGTCACTGGAGCTAGGCTCTAAAGTCACATTTAAGTATAGAAACATTTCTTACAGTATTCGTTATCTTGAAAAGGCAGTCTTATTTTTAATCAAAAGATTTGTCAACTATTTCCTAAAGATTCTACTGCAAGTGTAGTTGAAGATTCATTTCCTTTCTAGGAATAATAGGTTTGACCCTGGAGAATGATCACCATGTTTCCATCTGTAACTCAGATACAACTAAGATATCTGAACCCTAAGACAGGGGTTTTAGAGCCTTCCTAAATAAAAACCAATAGTTAATCTTACAGCACTTCTCTCTAGATAACTGGTAAACCTTCTCCTTATTACAATTTTGAACTTTTTCCAATTTAATTCAGTAGTACCAGATCCTCAATCCATATTACTGAAATTTCCTACATTTTATGAAATGGGCAATTGAGGAGTGCTCAAAAAATCACTAGATTTTATGGAAGGAATACAGAAAACTGAAACAATTTTTTAAATAAGACATGTAAACATGCATATAGGTACAGGTTGGAATTTCTCTGAAATAGTATGCCAAGAATAACTTCAGTGAGTGCTCTAAAGATAAAACCCTGACCTGCAAACATGCTTTTCTCTTTGGGGCTTAAATGTGCTGACCCAAGATGTTAATAGCTACATTTATTTCTTTAACATAAATTTATATTGTTGCCAATCAAGAAACATTGAGATAAAGCAGTAGATATACATATGATATTAAAGAGCTGATAGATGGCTATGTCCTGTCTCTAATTCCCAAATGATACATAAAGTATTCTATTGAATGTAAATTACTATTTCTGTTTCCAGCCAAACTTTCATCCCAATGTGATGACTTTACTAGCCCATTCCATGGAAGTGTGAGAGCCTGTTTAAGTGATATATCATACTGTTTGGTTCTGTGGCTGAGACAGCAAATTACCCCCAATATCTACCTTTTCTCCTTCCTCAGTGATGGACTTTTAGCTAGGTCCATGGCTGTGCAGAAGAAAGACTTCATTTCTTAGGCTCCCTTGCAGCTAGGTGTGTCTGAGTGATGAACTTCTGACTAATAGGATATAAGGGGAAGTGCCATGTGGGTGGTAGCTTCTGGGAACTTTCCCTCATAGACCAATGACATCTGCACTCCAAGCCCTATCGGCTTCTTCTTTCCCCTCTCTTGCTACTTGTAGTGTAGGTCTGATGGTGAGACCTTCCTCTTGGACCAGAACTTCGGAACCATAGCTTTGGGATAGCAGAAAAGAAAGCTGGATGGAACTTGGGTCCCTGACAAACTTGGGGATCGAAGCTGCTATTCTAGACCCAGGTTCCTACCTCTAGACTTTTACACGAGGAAAAGAGACTTCTATCTTTTCTTAAACCACTGTTAATTTATAGCCAATTCCTGTTATTCATCACCTATTCCTTTGATGGATATTAGCCTGATTTTCCTTGATAAAAAAAACTGACACATTTTTTTTTTCTTCTGAAATCAGTATCAGGCTAGATGATCTGATGTATGGTCCAGCGAATGCACAAGATTATTTCCAGTTGGGATGACATTGAAAAAAATCCAGAATGGAAGCTTGCCATATGTTTAAATTACACATATGTCAATAGTTGGGGTAGTGGCGTTTTGGTTACAATGGTTACAGGTAATTTAATCCATAGTGATACTGAAATGTGTAGAATGCTGTGGAATTTACTAATGCGAGATCTTCCCTCACCTTTACTACATCAGAGTCAGTGAGCCTCCCTACTTTAGATCTCAGAGGACTTTGTGCAATTCCTCCCCATCCCCCACCAAACACACCTCTTGTTAGGAGCTGTGAGAGCATACATATATACTCTTCGACCCACATCTCTAATTTACCTGCTTTATTTTTTCTTTTCCTAATAATTTTCATGACAACCATTCTTAGAAGGAAGAAAAAAAATGAAACAAAAAGAGCAAGGCAATATCCTGGCGCTGCTAGTGAACCATGTACCTGGATAAATCAGAGGTGATGACAGTGTAACTGGATTGCTGTTTTACTGGTCTCCTTAGGGAAAGTGCGTGTTTAATTTATTTACATTGTAACGTACTTACATTATTACACCACAATAGTATTTTGCTGGCTTTTCCCTAAAGCAGCAGATGAGGTAGGATAGTGTCACTGTTCTCTTATCCTCTTTTAATGAAAAGGAATTTATTTTTTTATTTTATTTTTTTAAAGAGAAAGACTTTAAACCCAAGAAGCTAAATAATATGCAAGGTATTTGCAGAAGGCGGAAATGGTCTCCAAATTCCTCTCCTTTCTATGGATTGCTCTTATTCTCGAGCCCCCAGCTTCCCCATGATTTTGCTCCAATGGCTTCCTCACCCCAGGAAGTTTTCTTGTTTGTATTTCACATCCGCCCTATCTACCCTCATAGCTACTTTCCTGTAATTTTGAAATTCCTTTTAAATTCTACTTGCATCATTTCAAATCCCAGAACTAGGGCTTCTGTCACTGTCATTTACCTCACTGAAGACATCCCCGAAATGTGGCTCAAAGGAAGGACCCCCTTGGAGAAAGGGGTTGCCCGACCAATGATTCATTCACTACGGAGGTGGATTTTTTAAAATGTCATTTTCATTCTGGAAGGTAGGAAACTGGTTTTCCTGTCTTTTGAAGCATCGCCACAAACAGGAGCTGAAAAGTAGAGCTTATCATGGTGGAAATTTTCAGTGAACAAGGAAAAAAGGTGATCCCAGAGGTTTGAGACCTGAGAAGGAGGTCCCATAGCTCACGCCTATCCCTCTCTTTCCCTGCTAGCTGAAGAGCTGAAGCAGCGTCTCTAACTAACGTGCAGCCCGTGAAGTGACTCACGGTCAGCTGACAGAGCAGGAAGTCACCTCAAGCTGCACTGACAGACGGGAAAGTCCAGAGTAGATTGAACGTACTTTTTAAGAAAAGGAAATAAGGCACTTTGTAGCTGATGGGCTGTGTCACAAGGTTAGAAAGCCCGATTACATTTGATAGTGCCGTGCAAGGCATAGCCTGGGAATGCATTGATCTGAATATAAAGTCGTTACTATAACATTTGCAAGCCACGCATGTATGTTTTAGTCATTAAATACAGAACAGAGCTCTTGTCGGAAGAATGAAATCACCCAGTCTTTACTGGGCTGGATTAAATAATAATTAATTGCTGGGGTTGGCAGGGGTGGTCGTAAGCAAAATTGTGAAGCTGGACGTTGTCTCTCTCAGTGTGGTTGCCTGTGTTTGGAGTTCTTCTCTTGTCCCAAGGGTCCAGAAATCTCAGGGGGCCCTTTTTCTTTTGAATGAGAGGAAGCAAACTGTTTCATCAATCAACAAATCTGGAAATACATGCAGACCTGTGGTGTGCCAAGTACTCTGCAAGGGAGTATGGAAAAACCAGAGAGGAAAAGATCTTTCGGGAGCTCTGTCTCTAGTTGGGGCAACGAGCTGTAAACATATTAATAGATAAATAGCACTGTAATAGGTGTCTCAAGGAAGAGTATGATGAATTACCAAATAGCAATATCAGGAGGACAGATGTGCTGTGGGTGTTAAGAGGAAGGTGAGGTCAGTGTGGGCAAGGTTGGCCAGGGAAGTCTTTGTGCCAATGGTGGATGTGGAACTCTACTCCACTTTAAAGCTATAAGTAAGTGGCAAAGATCAAATCAGCTATCCCCAAATGACAAAAGCCAAGGTAGATATTTGAGTAGGATGGTGCTGCAGGTATGAGTATCTGAAGATCTGGGTTCATTCTGGTTCAGAAAGACTATTGAACAGAGAAGGCTTTATTTCCTCATCTGTAGAATGGGTGTAATGCCCTCACTACTGCCCAGATTAAGTGAAATAATGTGAATCATGGTGTAAACTATAATTCAAGTAATAAGTTATTGCTAATGACCATGGTGTATTGTGATTTTAGGAATATAATTTTGCATTTAGAGATACTGCTTAACTTTAAGGACTCATGTGGCAATTTAAACATCTACACATAGGTTATAAAGAAGAGTTGAAGGTGTGGGAAGTTAACTGTGGATATGAAATCACAACATGCAGGTGACCAATAAACACATGTATAACCTCGTTTTGAGGTCTTGTTAAAAGCAGGGTGAAGGTGAAGGCATTTTTAAAAATATCATAACTAATACAGGTATTATCTTTCTAAGAATGTTTGTATTTTCCCCTAACAGTGAGGATAATTTTCTCACAATGTCCAAAATAAACATTACATTTTTAATCCGAATGTATAGAGATTGCACATTGCATGCTACATAGTAGAACGCAGTGTATATTGAATGAGGAAGCTTTCTGAATTTACGATGCAATCCAGTAATTGCTTCTAATTTGGGGAATGGGGAACATTTTTTTCCCTCTTCATTTTGATGGAAAAATGCTTGATGTGTTTGTAGTGGGATCAAAATTCACACAATATGAATCAAATGTGCATAAATAAAAAGTAAAGAGTATATACATCTCTTTATTTTTCTGCACAAGCTCATCTTGCTCAGAGCCCCTGTTTGTACTGATGAGAGGATGGGCATCTTTTCCTTGTCAGTTTCTGTTCTCTCCAGGCTAACGAACGTTCTTGGGGGTAAATACTGAATGCATTCAAAGTTCAAGCCCTCTTTCAGGACTGTTTCTCCCCTTCAAAGAATTTCCCTCCCTTTCTTCCCTTGCTAGACAGTGTGGAGAAAGAAGAGTGAGAGGGACCGCAGGTTGCCCTCTGCAGCCCCTATCCTTCTGCTGAGGAGTGAGTTCCCTGAGTTCTGCTGTTCTTAGAGGGGTGATCAGCCCCATCCTCCTTGGATATCCTGCTAGCGCTCCCTACTGATGTGCAGGGACCTGCTCCCATGGCCTCTGTGGGTCTGTGGATTCTGCTGTCTTTAGGCCTCATGCCATCAGATGCTCCCCTTGACACCTATCTCCTCCCTTTCCCCCCAGTCCCAACCTCTCCTTGCCATCTTAGTACCACACTGCTTGTGTGGCCGCAAGCCAGCCCATTCCTTCAGGTCAAGATTGCTGGAAATCTATAGGAACTGACTATATTCCAAACTCACCCTGTGCTCCCAGGTTCCCCCCGAACGTCTCTAATTGCCCCTATGCTCAAGTCTGGCCCTGGTCCTTCTCCTGTCCCTGTCATCTGGCTCCTTTGTGCAGCCCAGGAAAGCTGCCGTGGGGTTTAGTGAATTAGTCCCTTCTTGGAGCTAAGAGCCTCCTGTCTCTCCCTTCAGCCCCCAAACCAGTCCTCCAACATCCAGCCCATCAGACCACACACGTTTTCTTTTTAACCCTTTTTTCTCAACAAGGTTTGGCTTTTGCAAAACAGGAGTGTTTGTTTGCAGACCTTTGTCTAACTGTAATCTTTTAACGTTTTTAAACAAAGTGCAATGGTGCCTCTCATTCTCATTGAATTCTGTCCATGGATCCAATGGGTAGTGACTTTGGGGACATTTAGGAAAAAAAGAATCACAAGAAACAAAAAGATAATGACTTAAAGTCTCAAAAATGTTTTCTCTGTTACAGATGTTTAAAGTATTTCGGTAGTTGTGACACTATGGTGAAGTGGGTGATGGCAACGTCAGTCTCCTGGTTGGGACAGGCTTGGTCATTCAGTCTGCAACTTAAATGTTCCCAGATTATGAGTAATTCACAAAATGGTTGTTGAACAGCTACTGCATTCCAGACATGGGACAAGTAGAAGACGTTCTTACAATTGGTTATTAAACGAGCCATAGGTAAACCACACAGCATGAAAATTAATGGGGTAGGAATAAAGGTAGAATTTCAGAGGCCCCAGTGGGAAACCATGGAAAAGGAGTGAAGTAGGGCTTTGTCAGAACAGTGTGCCACAGTTTGAAGTGAAATGTGAATACTCTAGGAACCAAAGAAAAGTGCCTTTCCCCTGCAGGGACAAGAACAAACCTAAAAGGCTCCAGGCAGTTTGCCATATGCAATGAAGGAGCAAAGCCCAGGAGATCCAGCCCTGGAAGGAAGAGAGGAAAGCAGGGCAAGGAGGGACCCTACCTATTTTGAACCAGAAGATGTAGTAACCTGCCCAATTCTGAAAAGTATCCTTTTCTGCCAATTTATTGTACTCCTATCCTTTTGGATTTTTTCCCCCTTACTTTTGGTTTTTATGATTTTTGCTTGCTGGAAACTTGAAGCCACTGGTGAATGTTCAACAAGAAATGGGGGTCTCTAGACCTTCAGTTATTTCTGGTGGCAGCTGCCATTTCTGGATTCCAGGGAGATGTGGATACTGATGTGGAAAAGCCAAGCTGGTTAGGGCTCAGATTGATTGTGGACACCGTTATCCTTCCTGCTTGGATGACTTGGTACAAGCAATTTTAATAAAAATCATGCATGTGTGGTGTAAAGTCTATACATTTTCTTCCTTGGAAACAGCAGAGCTCTACCAGCCCATGCTTCCTGACGCTCTACTGTAGACGTGACTGATAATGTCCTTCTGGCAAAGTGGACCCCAATGCTAAGCTAGTCGTTTCACCCACACTAGATTCATATAGGGGAAGTTATTTTTAGTTTGAAGTTTGGGGTATGGAAGTCCTCGGTACTTAATTGCAAGGAATTAATCTATAGACCTGCCCTGTTCAATATAGTAGTCACTGCCACGTGTGGCTCTTTAAATTTAAACTAATTAAAATTAAATTGAATTAAAAATTCAGTCATATTAGCCACGGTTTTAAGTGCTCAGTAGCCACATGTGGCCAGTGGCACATTCTTATATTGGGCATTGCGAGTACAGATTTCTATCAACTCAGAAAATTCTATTGAGCAAGACTGGTACAGACCATAGTGCCTCAGTGTGGCCAGAAGAGATCAATGGCTCAGGACATTTGCTGTGGGTGTTGCTTTTTAAAATTTTTTTTTAAAGATGTTTTATTTATTTATTTATTTATTTATTTATTTATTTATTTATTTATAGAGAGAGAACACACACAAGCAGGGGGAGGGGCAGAGGGAGAGAGAGGAGAAGCAGCCTCCCTACTGAACGCAAAGCCCCATGCAGGCCCAGGCGGGGCTTGATCCCATGACCCTGAGATCAGGACTTGAGCCAAAACTAGGAGCCTGAGGCTTAACCGACTGAGCCACCCAGGGGCCCCTGTTGGTGTTGCTTTTTAGTAACACAGTTTGGGAGCGGAACTAGAGGTGAAAAGAAGAGAAAAACATCATTATCTTTCCCAGAAATGAGGCTTAATCATTCCCTTCACCCCAACTGAAGTTATGTGGGATGGCATTGTGAATTTGGAAACTGAAAAAGGAACTTGGAGAAATCATCTGTGTTTAAACACTCGCATCCATGAATCAGCCTCTTCTATGCTTGGCTTAGCCAATGCCCGTGGCAGGTGGGATGGTCTGCAGCGCCAGCTCCGCCCTATGGTCAATCCCATTGGCTAAAGTCCAGTTACTCCGTTCACTAGCCGTACTATTGTGGACAAGCTTGTGTTGGAATCTCTGATCTTGAACTGTATGTCTTGCAAAGGGAAAATAATTACGCCCATCTACAAGCATTTCAGGCAGAGTCAATGAAAACATATACAAAATATTTGGCACATAGTAGGGAGTCATAAGAAAAGTTTCCAATTGAGGGATTTATCTTACTTAAAAAATACATATAAGCATATTAGATTTTTTTTTAAAGATTTTATTTATTTATTTGACAGAGACAGAGACAGCCAGTGAGAGAGGGAACACAAGCAGGGGGAGTGGGAGAGGAAGAAGCAGGCTCATAGTGGAGGAGCCTGATGTGGGGCTCGATCCCATAACGCCGGGGTCACGCCCTGAGCCGAAGGCAGATGCTTAACCGCTGTGCCACCCAGGCGCCCCAGCATATTAGATTTTTAATCTCAGTGAAACCTTAGTTATAAAAAGATCAGATCATAAACACTTTAGAATATGTATGTAAATATTTACCAGAAATTTGTAGGAATTTCAAGTTTAAAGGTAATGAGAAAAAAAGAAAACTGATAAATTTGATAACATTTTTTTAACTTCTGTACAAGCCAACTATATACAGCAAATTAAAAGGCAAACTGGAGAATATATTTTCAACCAACATGATAAACAAAATGTTATTACATTTGATTTTTCAAAATAAATGATGTTAAAAAAAATCTATGAGAAAAACCCCAATATGAGAAAAAAGGACATAATGTTGCGTAGAACTAGAAATAAAAATTATTAACAAGTGAAAAACATTTCAATGTTATAAATTTAAAATATGCAAATTAAAATACCTGAAGATTCTTTTTCTTTCTTCTCTTTTTTTTTGTTTGTAAATGTAGTGATTAGAAAAGTAAATAATGAGGGGCACCTGGGTGGCACAGGGGTTAAGCGTCTGCCTTCGGCTCAGGGCGTGATCCCAGCGTTATGGGATCGAGCCCCACATCAGGCTCCTCTGCTATGAGCCTGCTTCTTCCTCTCCCTCTCCCCCTGCTTGTGTTCCCTCTCTCACTGGCTGTCTCTATCTCTGTCAAATAAATAAATAAAATCTTTAAAAAAAAAAAAGAAAAAGAAAAATAAATATTGAATACACATCAGGAGAGACACGTGAAACAGGCACTCATGCTATACTCAAAATAATAATTGTGAGATAAGGATCTAAATTTTTAGATAGCCCAGCAATGTATTTTTGTTTGGAATATTTACTAATGGCTGGTTGTCTCCTGGTCCCGTGTCAAGGACTGAGGTTACAGAGCTCAGACCATATAGTTCCTTTCACGGCATAGAAAGATTTCCTTTTGGCTTATCATAGTTAGACCGTACAGTTCTCCTGCCTTAAGAAGAGAAGTTCCAGCTAGGGAGGGGACATGCCAAGTCAATGCCTTCCTGCCTAGGGGATTGTGGGAAGGAAGAAGGAATAGGAAGATTATGGAAGTCTATTGTCAGGGTTCTTATTCTCTTGAACTTAGTCCATTTTTGAGGCAGTATTGTTAGGGCAGCAGTGAAGTGATATGGGAGAAACCTCAGAAAGAAACAGAGGTGGAGAACAGGATGCCAGTAGTGAGTAGGGGGCCATGACCACTTGGTCACAAGTCTTAGTGTTGCACTGGTAGATGTAATTGTCTAGGCCAGAGGCTCAAGGGGGTGGCCCTGTTTGCTGATAGCTTGGTAAAGAGAGGAATGTTTTGAGGACTAGTGCACCAGAGGCCTGAGGTTGGGGCTTTGGGGTCAGAAGCAAATGACCAGGACTTCAGGGGATTAGGCTGGATAGGAATATAAAGGAATATAAAGTACCTCATGCAGCGTTTGACACATAGGGCATGTTAATGATCATAATAACAAGGATAAGGTCAACTTTTGCGTGATATAAAAACGTTTAGAAATAATATTTTATCATATGAGGAAATGCTTATTGCATTTTCAAAGAAAGGATGCAGATTGTGTACCTTTAAAATTATATATGCCCAAAAACAGCCATAAAGAAACACCATAGTTTTTATAGTGTATCTGTAAGAGGTGAAGTTATATATACTTCATAAATCTACCAATATTTATCCATTTTATTGTTGATGGGCATTGGGGACGTTTTCAGTTTTTCAGCATTGAATAATACTGCTACAAACCTTCGTATCCGTGTCTTTTCATTTACAAGAGCGCACACTTCTGTTGGGTTTGAACCTAGAAGTAGAACATCGCGATTCCCCAGTATACACGCACTTAGCTGCTTTAGCTGTGATGCCAAACAATTTTCCCAAGCGATTGTGTGAATTTCCACACTCACCAGCAGCTTCGGAGAGTTCCCATTGCCATACGTGTTTTAATGACCACGCGGTATTATCAGTGATTTTAATCTTAGCTCTTTGGGTGGGTGTGTAGGGATATCTCAGGATGGTTAATTGCATTTCCCTATTGACTAATGAGGTTGAGCCCCATTTCATGTGTTGACTGGCCTTTTGTGAGTGCCTATTTGAGTCTCTCACCCATTTTCTTATATGATACTTTTACAATCATAAAAATATTATTTCAACAAACAAAATGAATTAAATCACATTTTGCTCTGCCCTCAATCTCATTTACACAAGCAATCTGACTGAGGGGTACCATCTTACCTGGCTTTCCAAAAATGGACCACCAACTTCAAATAGACATTGTTTTATCTGTTCCTTTCTGAAAATGCTTATTATTTTATCCATTGTTTATTGTTACTTACACCTATCTTATGTCTTCTACTAGACCATTCATTCTCAAACAATGGCAACTTTTCTGATTCCCCTTTGTACAATACATTCAGCACTGCGCAATGCATGCAATAAAAGCTTTTGGATGAACAGGAATGCATGGCTTTGAATAGCATTTTACAGGGTTTAGGAATGCATATAGGAATGCAAAATTCTAATAACCTAGTCTACCCTTTCCTTTCAAAGGTGACCGAGTTGAGGTCCAGAAACCTGAGTCCGAGAGCAAATGAACAATGGGGTAGGGCAAGTACCTTGATCCCTGGTCTGTCCCTATTGTCCTTACACTATACTATGTTCGAAGAGATGAGGAGGAGATAAACAATGAATTATAGGTGTCACCGCCTCCAAATGTACACCACAAAAGCCCTTTCAACTAAATAATTTATAAACTTAGACTAAAACTATTCTAGAGAGGACATGTTCAAGTGTATCTGCACCAAAAGATGGCACCAACAGTCACACAGTCAGTTTGTCCCACTGGGTTTTTCTTTTTCGGTTGTGGTTTGGTTGCCAAATGTTTCAGGATCACTATCTTACAAGAAATGTGTCACTGTGACAAACACGTAAGTACAGATGATACACTGAAAATGGCAAACACTGCAGGAAATTGGAAGAATTTCTGGACAGTGGGAAATATTCTAAAGGGCAGACAGTGAATCATGCAATCTCTGAAAAATGTTATATCTGTACACACCTCAACAAAGCAATAGAGCAAATAAGGGACTGATGACATGGAAATATATGTGGTGGGTTGGGCCAAGCATAGCAAATATCAGGGTCAGCCACACACTTGAGTTCATGCCTAAGATCCAAGGCCATTTCCCCACTAAAATATAGCAAATGAAGCAAGAAGTGAAGGATATCATAGCCATACCTACAGGACATCCCAGAGGATATTTTGATAACCATTCAAACTCCTGCCAGGTTTGTTTCCCGTCTCTGAGAGGAAATGGAAGATCCAGCAAGGGGCTTCCAGAGCCCACTGAAGGGGATCAAAACATGCCACCCCCAAATATGCTGTTTTGGCATTTTGATTATTTTGAGCTGAAGGCAATTGTAAAAACAGCAGATATAAGAGTTTCTCTGCCCTCCTCCTCTCTCCTCAAAAAACATAAATTTGCCATGAATAAGGTACCCTCCTGGTACCAGAAAGAAGAGAATGTTCTTATCACTGGAGATGAAAGTCAATGCTGAGATGAATCTGCACAAACAAACCTTATTAAAATAACCCTATGTTTCATTAGTTTCCCCCATATATTTCCTAGTCACTCTTCTAGAAGCCCAAACCCCTTTCCTTCCTCTAGTCCCTTTGCGATTTATTGCTCTTTGCTAAAATGGTATTTAAGCCCCTGAGTGTTCATGGGGGTTTTCATTTCTTTCTTATAAAATCCTCCCACATCACATTAAAATTAGTAACATCAAATATATTTGTATGTGTTTCTCCTGTGAAACTGCCTTTTCTCATGTAGGGGAGGAAAAATTCTCCTCTAGTCTCTTTGGATGTCTTAGTCTGGGCCTAAGAATTAAGCTGACATAAGACAGATTAACACATTTATGGGAGCCTTCACAAAAGAATGAAGGCCCAAAGAAGTGACCAGAGGTGGAGGTTAATATATACCTTTTATTTTTATTTATTTATTTATTTATTTATTTATTTATTTATTTTTAATATACCTTTTAGATAAAGAAAATCCACTGGTGAAGAATTGACAAGGCAGAGGGGTTAGGCTTTGGGTACTAAGTCGTAGGGAAATAACCAGGAAGATAAGGATTAGTTTAACAAGGTTTGTTAGTACAGACTTCTTGGCCCCAAATTCTGTGTCTGGTGATACTAATGCTTTCCTTCCTTCTGGTATGGGGAAGGCATCTTTCACATAGGAGTTTTATCTCCCACTTTCAGAAAGAAAAAGAGGATCAGAATGTCCTTTTTGCGCCTGCTGTTTCTTAAGTGCCTAGAATTCAAAATAACCAATATACCAAAGTGGCATATTTGGGGATGACAAACTCCGGTTTCCTTCCGCCAGTTTAATTCACAGCCTCCAGGAAGCAACCGTAAGAGTATTCCTTCCCTACACCATACAATGCCCTCTAGTAATGCGGCTTCAAGAGCTGGAGAGGTCAGGTCAGCCTACCCTTATATTAATGTCATGATCAGTTTAGCTGGATTTTCCCAAGGTTAGAAGGTTCCTGACTGGCGTCTTAGAGACTCTGCAGGCAGCCTTGGTCCTTGGCAGCTGTGTGGTGGAAAATACTGAAGGGATCAGTGTCAAGGCTCAGCAGTAGGCTTGTGGTGACAGAAATTAACTAGGATCTACCAGGCTACCCAGACAGGGCATGGAGGCTAGATTCACAGTAACCTAAGGTCAACTTAGGCAAAGTCTAGACTGCGGACTCAATAACCTCAAACTTAAGCAGGTAAAAATGTGACTGAGGTTTTCATAAATTTAACACCTGTTGGCATTCGCATAACATCAAAATGTGGTTGCTAAGGGGTTTCTTTGAACACTGGGAAGATCATCAAGTGAGATATCATTTTCCTCAATAGATCTCTATTTCAGTCGAAGCTGCTTTCTCTCAGACGAGAGATGCCTAATACAACTGTAACATATCCAAGTATAGAGAAAGAGAGAATGTCCAATCCAAAACATGAAAGAAATTATTCCCACTTCTATTTGGTGGAAATACGTTAAGGAGCAAGACAATAGTAAACACTCTTTGGTCTCTTTTTCCTTATAAACAACAAGTGATGAATCCACTTTTGCAACCTAACCTGTTTGTGAGTAGAACTCCCACATTGGAAATGTTTGCAAATGCTTTCCCACCTCAGATACATAACCAAGGTTTCTCATAGCAGTGACCTAACTGGAGAGTGGAGAGACTGGACCTTATGATTCTTTGTCCTTCCTACAGTACCAGCGAGATAGCAGATCTTTGATACATACTTGTTATTTGCTGACTGCAGGAAAGGAATAGTCCTTTACGCAGTTTGGGAGGAAATGGTCAAGGAACAGAGACAGCATTGGTTCTGAAGTCCATTTAAAGCGCAGAATGTTCAGGCAAAGGGTGAGAGTGCATTCGGTTGATTTTCAGTTCATAAATTCTCTTGCTCTGAAAGAGATATATATGTTTCTTTCTTTTTTTTTTTTAAAGATTTTATTTATTTATGTGACAGAGAGACAGCCAGCGAGAGAGGGAACACAGCAGGGGGAGAGGGAGAGGAAGAAGCAGGCTCCTAGCCGAGGAGCCCGATGTGGGACTCGATCCCATAATGCCGGGATCACGCCCTGAGCCGAGGGCAGACGCTTAACGACTGCGCTACCGAGGCGCCCCGAGATAATATATGTTTCTTGTTAGTACAGGAAAGACACAAAATTTTGAATGTAGCAAGAAATAGCCCTTTTTAAATATATATATATATATTTTTTTTTTTTTTTAATTGTTCCCAGGCTTTAAGCTGAGAATTTTCCAGGATGGAGTCACTTTTGTGCTGTGGTCTGCAGCTGTATAAATTCTGAAGTGCAGTCTTTGACCAAACTCATTAATTTTTCCTCCAAAGATCCTTTAGGGGATTTAATGAGACTTCAGATTTCACTATAGATAGAGAAATACAGAACAAACTAGAGCTGCAAAAATTGGAGAGCAGTTTTTATTGTGACTTGCTCTTCTCAGGCATTTCTTTAACCAAACCAGAAAAACGAATAGGATGAAGAAATAATGAGGCCACTGGTGGCCAACACTGGCCTCTTCCCATTTCTTGTCTCTTTCTTTTTTTTTTTTTTAAGATTTTATTTATTTATTTGACAGAGAGAGACAGTGAGAGAGGGAACACAAGCAGGGGGAGTGGGAGAGGAAGAAGCAGACTCCCAGCAGAGGAGCCTGATGCGGGGCTCGATCCCAGAACGCCGGGATCATGCCCTGAGCTGAAGGCAGATGCTCAACGACTGAGCCACCCAGGCGCCCCATCTTCTTGTTTCTTGAAGAACGTGATTTACAAGGCTGCAGCACCAACTAGCAGACTGTTGGTCCTCAGCCATTCTATGAAAGTCAAAACCTTTCTCACATCTGTGGTTCCTCTTCTCTCCCTTTCCTGCTCCCAGCCAAGCAAATGGTGTGAGTGTGTGTGCATGTGCACATTTTCCTTACTTCTTCCACTAAAGGAGTGGTTCTCAACCTGGGATGATTTTGCCCCTGTTCCCCTCAAATATTTGGCAGTGTCTGGAGACACGTTTGGTTGTCACGACTGGGTGTGCTACTGGCATCTAGCGGGTAGAGGCCAGGAATGCTGCTAAACGCCCTACAATGCACAGGATAGTTTCTCAACAAGGAGTTAACATGGCCTAGATTGTCAATATTCCTGAAGTTGAGAAACCCTGATCTAAAGGATCAGATATGGAGGCCTCATTGGTCATAGAACGATGTATGGAGAAGCTTTAGTTAAAGAACAGTTAGAAACTACAAGGTATTGTTGGTAATACAACACCAAGACAGTGAGTTGGGTAGATACATGGGCTACCAGAGCCCACAGTCTGTACTCTGCCACTCAGCATTAAGGTCTCATTGAAGGTTCCTTAACTTCTCTGAATCTCCTCCCACCCCTGAAAACATCACTTCAAAAGTAGAAGAGAAATAAGACTTTATTATTGAGTAAACATTAGACTAGAACATGATACACCGGTAAAAGAGATTGTAAAGACAGAAAGAAACTTCACTCTCAGGTGATAAGGGGATCCAACCCATTTCGTTAGGTGGATTTTGTAATTTGGAATCAGGTGACCAGTAGGCCCTTCTCTCCCCAGGACAGTGAGAGATTAGGTGTTATCTTCCTTGAGGACTACATTTCAAAGGGATGGCTCCCAGTCCTTGAGGAAACATTCTTGAGTTGCTAGAGACTGGCCAGCAGTTTATGTAGCCACTTAAAAGATTTGCATATATTTGAAAGAGACAAAGAATGAAATTCTAGAAGGAGAGAGAAAGGAGAGTCTCTTTTCCTTACTTTCAACAGAGGGAATTAAACATCTTATTTTTAATTTTCATTTGCTCTTATACACCATGTCTATAAAAAGGGGATAGTAATGATAATACTTACTTCTTAGAGCTGTTGTAAGGGTTACATTAATTAGAACATGTGTAGAGTTGTTAATTAAACCAGGGATCATTAGACCACATGGCTCTAATGCCATGGTGGCTGGTGTAAACAACTCAAACTCTAAGCCTGTAAACACCCAGTGTTACGAAATGGAAATGCCAAGAACAACCAACCACATGCAGCCAACTATACTTCAAGCTGTAGTCAATCAAATAATGTCCTTTTCTTAATTTCCTACCTTCTTTACATAAGTCTTTCCCCTCGTCTAGTTGGGAGCATGCTCCTAGACACTTCTGGTTTGGTGCTGCCCAGATGGAATCAGTTTTTGCTTAAATAAACTATTGAAATTTTTTAATTATGCCCAATTTATCTTTTAATGAGGTTTAGAGCAATGTTCAGCACTCAATAAGTGTTTGTTCCTGTAAGACCTTGTGATAGGCAGAATTTTAAGATGGCCCCAAGATTCCCACCCCTGGTATATACTTCTTGTATAATTCCCTTTCCTTGAGTGTAGGCAGAACCTCTGAACATGAGGGCACATGTGGTGAGGATACTGATCATTTGACTTTGAGTTAACTAAAAAGGAGATTATCCAGTGGGCCTGACTATATCACATGGCCCCATTACAACTGGGTCTAGAAGTCAGAGATCAAAAAAAAAAAAAAAAGAACAATCCAAGCTGACAGAGGGCGTATGGAGGAGGCTATATGGCAAAGAACTGCAGGCAGCTTTAGGGGCCAAGAATAACCCTGGCAGACAGCCAGCAAGAGGAGACAGATCTCAGTCCTATAACCGCTAGGAACTGAATTCTGCAAACAATCGTATCAATTTGGGAAAAGGACCCTGAACTGCAGAAAGAAATGCAGCCATGGGGCACCTGGGTGGCTCAGTCTGTTAAGTGTCTGACTGTTGGTTTCGGCTCAGGTCATGATCTCAGGGTTGTGATCTTGTGGTTGTGCGATCCAGCCCCGAGTAGAGCAGCTCCATGCTCAGCAGGGAGTTTGCTTGAGATTCTCTCTCTCCCTCTGCCCCTCCCACTTCAAATAAATAAATAAATAAATCTAAAAAGGAAAGAAGAAAGAAGAAGAAAGAAAGAAAGAAAGAAAGAAAGAAAGAAAGAAAGAAAGAAAGAAAGAAAAAGAAAGAAAGAAAGAGAAATGCAGCCAGGCCAAGCCTTTATTTCAGATTTGTAAAACCCTGAGCAGAGGACCTAGCTCAACTGGGGCTGGACTTCTAACTTGCAGAAACTGTAAAGGTAACATATAAATACTGTTTTAAGCCACTAAATTTGTGTAGTTTGTTATGAGCAATAGGAAACTAATACACACCTTAAAAAAAAAAAGGTAACATTTCAATCTTATGTCACCAACTTAAATGTCAGAGGAAGGACCTGACCCAGAGAGTCAACTCTGTTACAACTATATGTAAGCAACACCTAGAGTCTGTTTTGAAGGAGGAAAACCTATGAAAAAATGCACTAAACAAACAGACCGGGTGTGAGACTTTGGGCAAGCCCCTTCAGCTGGGTCTTCCGTCTATAAGGTTAGTGAGTCGAACCAGATGGTAACTAGGCTGCTCTGTTTACTGTTCTGAATTCTCTCAGGATCCCAAACAGTGAGTGCAGCAGGAACAAGGGCGGCTTTGTAATAGAGACCATTTTATGGCTTGAGCAAACTGGACTGAACATTCCAGCTCCCCTTTAACAGGTGCACTTTGGGTGTTCCCAAGAGTATAGACAGGGATCATCTTAGGCAAGCCTCCAAACATGTAGTGGGTTTGGCTCAAAAATATCTTATTTATAGATACCTCTTTCTCTTAGAAGTTTAAATCACTTGAAATACATATAATTAATCTCTGATTCATCCATAAAGAATAAAGAGGGGCTTTACCTGAGGGTTCTGGAAAGCTGTGACAGGGCCAAGAACACACTCAGGTGCTAGCCGACTCCAAGCAGAGGTGAGACTCGAATGAAGGTCTCTGGTTTCAGTGCGGTTCCAAACCTCCTTAGGAGTGGGTTAAAATGATCTCCACTAGGCTCTCCCAGACATTCTGATTGGGCCCCAGGAATCTGTACTTTTACTGAGCACCTGCAGTGATTTTGAAAGCAGGTGGTCTGTGAGCTGAACTATGAACCACTCAAGGAAATATCACAAATAGTAAATTGGAGGTTACTTGGAGCATCAGAGAGCAGAATCCAACTCCTACAGATGAATTAAAAAAAATCAGTGAAGAAATTATGGAGGAATGGGCAGGCTTAAGGGAAATAATGGGGTTGTTAAAGCACTCAGAGACCTGCAACAGTGGGAAGCCATCACCACCCGCAGGGCTGAAGGAGCAAGGGGAGTGCCATAGTGTTACCAAATCCCACTGAGCCTTGGTGGGGGGGTGGTGATGAGGAGGCCCCCAGCAGAGGCCATGGTCAAGGAAGGATTCAACGAATGTTAGAGACTCTACATGGAAGCAGGGAGGACACAGGGAAGGAGGCAGTATTACCAACTGGAAGCCAGCAGCAAGAACCCTGAATACATTTCTCCAAGGGCTTCAAGGGCATGGAACAGGGCAGAGAGGTGGTAAATGGATGGTGGTGGTAGGAGTGGCAATGAAAAATAAGCAGCATGTTCTAAATCTTAAGGACAAGATCACAGACATGAAGAATGGCTGGACAATTCCAGGAGTGAGTAGACCCAAATGAAGCAGTCACTATGACTAAGAGAATCAGTTATAAGAGATGGCCCAGGCCAAGTGGCTGGGACTTAGGAGGGGATGTGGAGGAAGAGAGGGTATGAGGGGGAAGAAGAAGATGGTATGGCTGGGCTCTGCTGCCTGTGCACCTGACAGATCAATCTGTTGCAGTCAGGACTGAAAACAGTGAGAATTTCATTTGAATGTGCTGTAGTAGCCTTCTAGGGACATTCAGACTGACTAGCGTCAGCCTCCGGAGTACCAACCAATGTCTTCCTTTGCTAACAGCATTGCCAAAGCTCACTGCTGCCCTCTGGATAAAACAAGTCAATGTAACTAACACTTAGAGCACTCATGAACTGTCTTGTCATTATGACTAATGATGGAGCGTCTATTTCCCTCAATAGATTATGACCACTATTTAACAAATTTAAAAACTCTGTGTGTGTATGTGTGTGTGTAACTGGGCTATACATTTCAGCTCATCATATAGTTGAGATATACTGAGAAAAAGGAATTTTTTTATCTTTTAACTAAATTGGTTCTCCTCCCAAGTCCCTACCCATTGGTAAGTGGAAGAAAAGCTAACTCTTCAATCTGATTTAAAGCCCCAGTAATTTAAAGAGTCCCTTAGGCTATCTGAGGTCACTATTGGATAGAGCTGCCCAGTGGCTCAGTGAGCCTGGCTTTCCCTGCTGCATTACAGCCTAGTTGAAATGGTGGAGCCTAGGTGTAAGCTTGGAAGAGAGCATGGCTTACTGGTTCCCCATTGTGTTGGTGGGGTATGGACAGGGCCCTGGCCTCAAAGGTTCATGAGTTGCGCTGGCAGGAATCTGCATATCTCTAGTGGGCAGCCATCACCCAGGTAGCTGATCACCCTTCAGGGCTGAAATCTGCAGCTGGAAAATTCTGACTCTATCAAGGTCTTTTCAAGAACATTTTCTACTCACTGATGCTGCTTCTTTTCAACTCTGAAGAGCTACAAGACCCTAGGTTTCTGCTGTTTTATCTTTGGGTCCTTGTCCTGTTTAACTACTTGTAGCCATTGCTGGAGGGTCACCTTACTTTGTCACAACAGGCCTGTGGCAGGTCTTCTGGCTCTCAACTCAGCATCCCGTGGGGAAAGAGAAACAAGGTAGACCCTTCCTGTCTGCTCATGTCCTTCCACCCTCTTAAGTACCTAGATGACCATGACATGTTGGCATAGGCCTCCTGTACTATATAAACTTCTCCCTAAGATCCAAATGGGCATGTTGGGCATCTCCTTCCCTTAAATGATCCCTTTAATTTATCTAAAATGTATGCAGTCAGTCCTCATTTTTTGCTGCTTCTATATTTGTGGATTTGCTTAATCACTAAAATTTGTTTTAGCCCCCAAATCAGCACTCTTATGCTTTCATGGCCATTTGCAGAGGGGTGAAAATTTTGACTTGCTTGTTTTACATGTTTCCATCTGAGGTCAAAAAAGGTGACACTCTGCCTTCTTATTTCAGCACTCATACTGTAAAGGAGTATTCTTTTTTTTTTTTTTAAGATTTTATATTTATTTATTTATTTGAGAGAGAGTGCAAGCAGGGCAGAGGGAGAGGGAGAGAGACTCTCAGGCACACTCCCGCCTGAGCACAGAGCCAGATGCAGGGCTATATCTCACAACCCTGAGATCTTGACCTGAGTCGAAATCAAGAGTCAGACACTCAACTGACTGAGCCAGGCCAGTGCCTCTAAACAAGTATTCTTTACATGATTTATTTAGTGCCCAATTTTTCATATTTTCGTTCTTTGTTTTGGTGATTTTGCTCTTTAAATGGCCCCGAAGTGTAGTGCTGCAGTGTTGTGTAGTACTCCTAAGAGCCAGAAAGCTGCAAAATGCCTTATAGAGAAAATACATATGATATGGATTGAATGTTTGTATCTTCCACAAGTTATACGGTGAAGCTCTAACTTCCAGTATAGCTGTATTTGAAGATGGGACATCTAAGAAGGTAATCCAGGACAAATGAGGTCTTCTGGTTGGGCCCTGACTAATGTTATTAGAAGCGATGAGAACTCTTTCTCCCTGCACTCAGGAGAAAGGCTACGTAAGGGCAAAGTGGCCGTCTAAAAGCCAGGAAGAAAGCTTTCACTAGAAACCTACCATATGTTGGCTTAGACTTCCCAGCCCCCAGAACTGTGGGAGGGAAATTAAATTTCTGTTGTTTCAGCTACTCAGTCTGTGGTATTTTGTTAAAGCAGCCTGAGCAGACTAAGACAACATGTGTTAGATAAGCTTACGTCAGGCATGTTTGATAGAACTATTGTCTGTGAGTTCAATGTTAATGAGTCAACGGTATCTATTAAAGTATTTTCAAACAGATATACACATAAAATGGGGTTATATATTGATTCTTCAATAAATTAAAAACTTCTGCTCTGTGAAAGATGCTGTCAAGAGAATGAGAAGATAAACTACAAAGTGGGAGAGATTTTGCAAGACATATGTGATAAAGGACCATTATCCAAACTGTACAAAAAGACTTTTCAAACTCAACAACAAGAAAATGAACAACCTGATTTAAAAGTGGACAAGAGACCTGGACACCTCAGCAAAGAAGACAGATAGAGGGCAAATAAGCATGTGAAAAGATACTCCACATCATATGTCATTAAGGAAATGCAAACTAAAATAACGAGGTCCTACCACATGCCTATTAGAATGGCCCAAATATAGAACAGTGACACCACCAAATGCTGGCGAGGATGTGGAGCAATAGGAACTGTCATTCACTGCTGGTGGAAATGCCCATGGTGCAGCCACTGTGGAAGACAGCTTGGCAGTTTCTCATAAAACTCAACATATTCTTACCATGTAATCTAGTGGTTACACTCCTTAGTATTTACTCAGATGAGTTGAAAACTTACAGCCATACAAAAACCTGCACAATGGATGTTTATAGAAGCTTTATTCATAATTACCAAAACTTGGAAGCAACCAAGATGTCCTTCAGTAGGTGAATAGATAAATAAACTGTATATTCATCTGCTCCAGCTGCAGTAACAAAATACCACGGACTGGATGGCTTACACAACAGAATTGTTTTTTTTTTTTCACAGATCTGGAGGCTGGAAGTCCAAGATCAAAGTGCTGGAAAATTTGCGTGCTAATGAGAGATTTCCTCCTGACTTGCAGATGGCCACTTTCTGGTTTTGTCTTCACACGGCCCTTCTGTGTGAGTATGTCTCTCTTTCCTATAAGGACACCAGCCCTATTGATTAGGGCCCCACCTTTATGACGTCATGACCTTGTTTAGCCTTAATTACTTTCATAAAGGCCTTGTCTCCAAATACAGGCACGCTGGGTGTCAGAGGTTTAGCATGTGAATATTAGGGAGGGACATAATTCAGTCCGTTACACTGAGGTACAGCCAGACAATGGAATACTATTCAGCATTAAAAAGAAATGTGCTTTCAAGCCATGAAAAAATATGGTGGAGGGGGAACTGAAATTTATTTTACTAAGTGAAAGAAGCCAAGTTGAAAAGGCTACGTACAGTATGATTCCAACTAAGTAACATTCTGGAAAAGGCAAAACTATGAAGACAGTGAAAGATTAGTAGTTGCCAGGGGGTGGGGGAGGGAAGGGATGAATAAGTGGAGAACAGGAGATTTTTAGGCAAAGAAAGTATTCTGTATGATATTATAATGATGGATATGTGTCATTGTTTGTCAAAACCCATAGCATGTACAACACCAGGGGTGAACTCTAATATAAACTCGGAACTTTGGATAACTCTAATGTGTCAGTATAGGTTCCTCAGTTGTAAAAGTGTGGGGACTGGTGGGGACTGGTCCTACTCTAGGAGACTGTGAGTATGTACGGGCAGAAGGAATATGGGAGCATTCTGTACTTTCTGCTCAATTTTGCTATACACCCTAAAACTGCTCTGAAAAAATCTATTTAAAAGGATGAAAGACGTGACCATGTATGTCCCCAAGGAACAGTGGTCCAGTATTTGCTAATTCAGTGTTTGTGGTGATTTTATAGAACAGAACTACAATGAGTAAGGAGAATTGACTAGACTCAATCCCACTCAAGGCCAAAAGCCAGGAGGGGCAAATGAGACACTCATCTGGCTATCGACCTCCCACACCTTCCTTCCTCCTTTTCTTCTTCCCACTTCTCTGGGGTCAGAGACAGACCCCCTTCCCCACCGCACAAACTGGCTTCACTAACCGACTTCCTGTTTTTGAAGTACCTTACGTAAAACTCTGGGATCTAGTTGACCAGGCAGGCTCATTGCTAGGCAATAGGGTAAAAACATGGGGACAATCTTTTCTCAAAATGTTAGGCAAGTTTGTAAAGCTAATGTTATACTGCAAACCCCTATTATGGAATGCTGGAAGGTGATTATTATCTTAGCTCTCTTTGAATTCCTTCCCTACCAAGCTCCCTAATCTCCTGCCCCTCCCCCACTACCTTCCTCACTTTACCTCCGGATATTCCAGGCTGATGAGGAAAAAAACTGATCTACTGGCAAGGCAAAATGAGGAAAGGTCATTAATCATTTATGACAAGCCATCCCCCTTTTCTCTGAAAGCATCATAGCACAGAGTTCTGCACCTTGAATATGATAGGTGTTCAGCAAGAGACAGCCCTTGAGTCAGAAGCTGGATAGTAAGAACTACCATATGGTTGCCACACCTTCCAACTGCAGGTGTTGATTTATATCTTTTCCCCTTCCTTCTTCCTCCTCTGATTGTCACATCTTAGTGATCCTGTAACCAATATCCCCTTATGGATAACCCCCACCCCCGCCTTGTACAATCATCTTGGCAACACCTTTTTTTTTTAAGATTTTTTATTTATTTGACAGAGAAAGAGACAGCCAGCCAGAGAGGGAACACAAACAGGGGGAGTGGGAGAGGAAGAAGCAGGCTCCCAGCAGAGGAGCCTGATGTGGGGCTCGATCCCAGAACGCAGGGATCACGCCTGAGCCGAAGGCAGACGCTTAACGACTGAGCCACCCAGGTGCCCCTTGGCGTCATCTTCTCTATCTTACTCTCAGGAACTGCTTCCTCCCGTGAGCTACCAGCTCTCAAGGAACCATACAGTTTTAAAGTTTTCATCAAATGTCTTCCCATACTTCCTTTCATAATGGAGGAGGTGCTTCAGTAAGTGCTGCTAACAACTTGGAAGGAGACTGTACTTGAAGAGTTCAATTAAGAAATTAGCACATCAAACCAACACAGCCGTAGAAAGTAACTCCGTTGAATGCTTATTGATAAACTTAAGGGAAAGTAGTCACATAAACTAAAAAGAAATGTCAACCAGAAAAGGCATTAATCAGCATGTACACGGAGAAAAAGGAGACTCACAAAGACATGTGTCCCAGAAGAATGTACTCTATCAGTGACTATGAATTTGGTCTGCCTGGCAAGTCTGTCTATCTCTAATATGGAGGTGGATAAAACAGGCCACTGAATCCAATGCCAGTGTGCTCCCATTACCTTGGTTTTTGCCCATGGTCACCAGTTTGGTGGCGGTGGTACTATGGCTTGGTCAAAAAGGAAAGAGGGGGCTACTCAGGCCACCATGAACGTTAAATTCTAAATTAGTGTTCTAGCTTTATACATCATATCTTTCAAGCTTTGTTTAAATGAGTCAGCATCCCAAGTCTAGCCAACCCTGGGACACTTGCAAGATCATTTCTGCACCAACAAGATTATGAACCAGATTTGGGGAAGTGGTGACTTCTCCAAGGTAAATGCTGATTTGTGGGGTCTGTCTGGGGAGGACAGTCTCTTCATCACTCTAAAGCTTCTCTACCCTACTAAAGCCTGTTGGGGCTAAACAACAATTCTTGGGTAACGCAGCAATGATGTTTCCTTTGCTAGATGATTATAGTGCTCCTCGCTGCTGGTTGGAAATACCCCGGGGGCCTCATCATCCCACAATGCTGGACACTTCTGCTTCTGGTGAGACAAAGCTCTTAAGAGTAGTGTTTGTAAAACATTGAGTAAATTCATTAAAAATTTACCAATACTTTTACAACTTCAGGCAAAAAGTTTCTGGGAAGTTTGGGTTTAAGAGGAACTTCTACCCCATTGCCACCCCTCCCACCCAGTTTCCCTGTCTAGATCACACTGGGGGCTGCAGGCACATTGGTAATGTGGGATTTCTTTTCTAAGTTTTGTTGTTATTGCCTCGTACCAAACAGAGGTGGCATTAGTCAAAGGAGTGGGTTGAAGCTGTTTCACTTTGAGAGTTGGCTGCAGCTACCATTTCTACCATCAAATTATATCTATGAATGAGTTTTAAAAATGCCTGAGATCCTGGTTGTCTGTTTTGGCTATTTTCTAACAACTTCCCTTCATTTCTGGACAGGTACTGGTGCCCTGCCTGGGTTTTTGTTTTTGTTTTTGTTTTTCTCTTCTCTGGCACCATGAGAACACTTGTACAGAAAGCAGCCTGTTTTCATTCCTGAAGAACAGTGATAACAGCACAGTAACGGCAAAAGTTAATCTCATATATATTAAATAGGATTTGGTTTGAAATGTGATCCTGGCCCTATAACCAAGCTATCAATCCTGTATGTTCTTCATTTATTATATGACTCTAGTCAGACTTACTCTTTATAAGGTGGCTCTGGCTGTGACATTCAACCATCTCTCCAGAGATTTTAGCTGGTCTCTTTCTTGTTTTATTTTTATATGAGAAGTCTTACTTGGATGTTCTTCTATGATCTAGAAGACAATCCAATCCCATGAAAATTGGGAAAATCATTGGGAAAATCATGTGGTATCTACTTCTCAACTGGCTGTCGGCTCTTGTACCTTTATAAACAAAAAGTAGCATTTTCAACAACATTATATGACAATTCCAAGGTAGGAAATTTGACATGGTTGGGAACCATTTCAATAATGGATGTTCGATGTACTCAACCACATATTTACATGGGTGAACATCAACTTCTGGTTAGTTAAGTTTTGCCTTATCATTCTCTTTGTTACCTAAGTGAGGAGTTGGCATACTGAGGAACTTCTTTCAGTTTTGGGCTGGGTCTTTGTTCTCTTTGTTCTTGCAGACAGTATCCCTATCGCAAATTTCAAGGAGATATGAAAGATCTACCAGTTATTGGTGCTTCCAAAGATGGGGATTAGAGCGGGGTTCCCTTCCCCTCTCCACCCATTCCCAGTTCCCATCAGTTACCCCAGCACTAAATCAGATCTCACCATCAGGGTAATGTTAGAAGACCTTATTTGCAGGTAGTGGTGATATCAATGCATATCTTATTTCTAAGAAAATTTCTAACATCATTGGGGAAAAAGTGGCTGACAATAAACCTGTTATGTTAAGTTCATGGTTGCCGTCACCTGTAATGCCATTAATGTTTAATCTGATAATTTTCCAAGGCAAGGGGACTCTTCTGTAAGGTACCTAATGTACTATGCAGAGAGGGGAAATCTTTCCTGCTTTATGAAGTAAACATATTTACCTACTCTTCTTTTACTTAGCTATAAAAGTTATTTCTCCAGTCTTCATGGAAATTTATGTTTATGAGAGAGGGTACCTATTTAATTAGCTTATAAATCATTTCAAATCTAAGGTTTCATATCAAACACCTCCCAAAGGTTAAGTAATTTTATGCTCAATTTATTTTAAAAAATAAAACTTTATTTTAGGGAATACAAGGAATTTTTAGAAGATGTAAATATTTTCAGAACACCTGAGATTTTCATCCAATATATGGTTCTGACAAATGAAACAACTTACATGTTTTCTAAGCTGAATACTTACCCAACAGTATAAGAAAGCAAAACAGTGCAAGATACTTTTTTTTTTAAAGATTTTATTTATTTATTTGACAGAGATAGAGACAGCCAGCGAGAGAGGGAACACAAGCAGGGGGGAGTGGGAGAGGAAGAAGCAGGCTCATAGCAGAGGAGCCTGATGTGGGGCTCGATCCCATAACGCCGGGATCACACCCTGAGCCGAAGGCAGACGCTTAACCGCTGTGCCACCCAGGCGCCCCATGATACTTTTTTTGACAGATTAAAAAATGTATTTCTGACTTTTGGTTCAGTTCAGAACTTGACTAACATCTTCTGGCCAGCATTTCAAGGAGCAAACTAAATTCTGTTGCAATGAGAAAAAATGAACTTGAGTTTCAGATTAAACTTTCTATCTTTGAGTTTTTTGAACAAATGTGTAGGTCTAAGAACGAACAGTTCATTTGTGTGCCTCTCTATGTCCAGTCTCAAGAAGAACATGTGGGAGGGAATTAGATATGATTAAAATGGTGTCAGTTTTGATTGGTGAGTCAGAGGTCTCAGAAGTTAAGTTAAGATCCTCAGTTGAAAGCCACAGATTGGCAGAGACAGAAGTCTCTCAGTCCAGGTCTCTGTATTGTTCATCTGGTTGTGTGATGGGCACATTGCCCACCCTTGACTCAGCCTCAGGTAAGGAGACTAGTATTTCTTATATGATACAATGCTATTCCAAAACCTAAAAACTTGGGGGAAAAAATCAATTCATGTCAGCTTGTTTGATATGATACCTGAATGAAAAAATTTTTTGGNGTTTGGGGAACCGTTATTAAATACTTAGTACTAGGCATGATATGATACCTGAATGAAAAAATTTTTTGGATCAAAGGAGTAGCTATAGTCTAGCATCATATAGTGCTTGATAGCTATGTAAGTGGCAGTTTAAGAGGACAAGATGTTCTGTGATTTCTGCCATGCTCCATGGTTTGTAAAATCCAGCAAGAAGTAGTCCAAGTGAATTCAACCTTGGAATATCACACACAACCACTTAAAAGAAGTGGCTTGTGAAGAAGATGTTTAAGGAACACAGGTAGGTAGTTTCTGGGTTTTACATATGGTTCTACATGGAAAAATGAACAGAAGCATAACAGAAGGGACACTGATGAGGCAGAGCCCAGGACAGTTTCCACTGTCTGCATGTGCCTGCAGCAGCAGAGAGCATGAACTGACTTCTAGCTGGAGAAGCCCAGCCCTGGTCACTGCCTTTGGCAGGGACACTGCTGGGCAGATTCTGCTTCTTGGCATTGGTCTGCTGAGCAAGAGGTTTAAGCCCAGGAGAGATGACCAGTGAAATGCAATAAAGTCTGTTAACCTTTGCCATGTGGCCAATACACAGAGAAAACAGGGCTGTCTTTCAAAGTAAGGAACTGTTTGGGCACCATCTGGGACAGTTTTTGAGGTCCTGCTGCTCTCCATTCTGGCTTCTGGTTGCTGGTGGCAGCCCTATGTTCTCTCAGGCCGCAGGCTGTGGAGGAACTGCCAGACCCATAACTAGTTCAGACTGGGTCTGAATTCCCCCAGGAAGTATAGCACAGAATGTGTGTGTATGTGTGTGTTGGGGAGGGGTGGGGAGGAGGCGGTTATCACCCATCGATATGCTGAAAGATCTAGTTCCTGGGGAAAAAAAAAAAACAACAGGAATAAGGTGGTTTATTGTTTGGGAACTTAGAGAAATTCTCACTTTGTGGTAAAGCATTAGGCTGTAAATTATGTATGGGTGGGAAATGTGTTTTCCTGCAGTTCTATTTTGGTAGAGGTATTTAAGGCAGAGGACACAGAAGGCTGCATTTTTCTTATTGTTGACTGAATTTCTGCATTGTAAATATGTATATAATTCTAGAAAATAAGCATTAGAAGAGTAAGTGAAAGTGAAGGAGGGGGTGCTTCCTTTGGGGCAGAGCAGTGGGAGGCAGGAAAATGAACCATCCACCTTCTACCACCATCACTACCACCAGCACCACACCCCCACACAAATATGAACACAAATATGCATCATTGTCAAAGTGTCCACCTCCCCTACACCACCATCAACACTCTTGGTTCACAAGAACCCAAAATTACATGAACATGCCCTACAAACTTACAGTGTAATATTCCTCATGATCACTCATTTCATTTGCCATAAAATCCACACACGCTAAATTCAGTGAGTTTTGACAAATATAGGCACCCAAGTAACCACCATATGAAGAAATAGACCATTTCTATCACCCTAAGAAGTTTTCTATGCTCTTTTGTAGTCAGTCTCTCCACCTCACTCCAGGTACCAGGCAACCATTGATCTACTTTCTGTTCATATAACTCAGATTTGCCTGTTCTAGATTTTCATAGAAATGAAATTGTAGCATGATGCTTTCAAAATGTTAAGATTCATGTTGCTACATAAATGAGTAGCTAATTCCTTTTTATTGCAAAGTAATACTCCATCAAATGGATATACCACGATTTATTTATCCATTCACCTCTTGATGAACATTTGTGTTGCTTTCAGTGTAGGGATATTGTGAATGAAGCTTATATGAATATTAATGTACCAGTGTTGTGTGGACATACATTTTCATTTCTTTTGATAAATACATAACAATAATATTCCATTTTCTATTGCATTAATTTCTACTCTTTATGATTTCCTTCCTTCTAATTACTTTGGGCTCAAGTCACTCTTCATTTTCTAGGTCATAAGGTGAAAATCTAAAGATTTGAACTTGAGAATTTTCTTATTTTCTACACTCCTCAGCTTTATTGAGATATTATTGATATATAACATAGCAAGTTTAATGTGTACAATGTGATAATTAGATACATTCATATATTGCAAGAATTTTCTTATTTTCTAATGTGAGCAAATAAAACCACAACTTTCCTTTTGGGGACCACTTTGACTTTGCCTCTTAAATTTTGATACACAGGCAGTCTTTACATGGTCATGAAGGACCATAAAAATGACTATGCAAACTTAAATCCAGCAAAGTGATCTTAATAATTAATAGGAAAATACAATTGTTCTGTGATCCTTAAGATTTTTTGTTGTGACATTAAATATATAGGAAAATGAAAAAAAATGGTGAAGCTAATATTTATTTAGTACACTGTAATTTAAAACATTAGAAGCATTAAAGTGTTTATAATGAAACACTTTGAGAATTAAAGTGTTTTCCTCCCTTATATAAAACTTAGGAAATGGATATAGAGTTTCAATTTGGGAAATGAAGAAGTTCTGGAGATGGATTATGGTGAAGGTTGCACAACAATGTGAATGTACCTAATGCCACTGAACTGTGCACTTCAAAATANCTATTTATTTAGTACACTGTAATTTAAAACATTAAAGTGTTTATAATGAAACACTTTGAGAATTAAAGTGCTTTCCTCCCTTATATAAAACTTAGGAAATGGATATAGAGTTTCAATTTGGGAAATGAAGAAGTTCTGGAGATGGATTATGGTGAAGGTTGCACAACAATGTGAATGTACCTAATGCCACTGAACTGTGCACTTCAAAATATTAAATGATAAATTTCATATTATGTATATATTACCACAATTGAAAAAAACAAATCAAAAGACTTTGAACAGTGCTTGCTACCTCCTCATATAATTTGTGATTAGGGGTGATCACTGTTTCTATGTCTCAGTGAACTGTGGTTCAGAACTTCCTAAGTTTGAATCAGCTTCCAACATTTTATCTTTTGCACATATGAAATATTCAGAAATCCTTTAATGTAAGTTTTTGCCAGTGTCACTTTCTCTGGGACATCTTTATCCTTTTTATTACAAGCACTTTCCTCCTTTACTTCACTTTTACTACATTCCCTGACTATAAATCTAGACTCTCTCAAAAAGCAGAAATATTAAGATTTCCACATTAGCTATTTCTTCTTTAATTCCATTTGCATCAGATTCAAATTTTGCTTCAATATGATCACATCTTGCTTGTTTGATGTACTTTCATCTCTGTTGGTCAGTTCCTTCTTTGGGTCACCCATTTTTGTAAAATGTCATGTGATTTATCAGTGGGAGACAAGAAGGAAACAGCTTTACTATATGTGNCCTTTATGTCACTTTTACTACATTCCCTAACTATAAACCTAGACTCTCTCAAAAAGCAGAAATATTAAGATTTCCACATTAGCTATTTCTTCTTTAATTCCATTTGCATCAGATTCAAATTTTGCTTCAATATGATCACATCTTGCTTGTTTGATGTACTTTCATCTCTGTTGGTCAGTTCCTTCTTTGGGTCACCCATTTTTGTAAAATGTCATGTGATTTATCAGTGGGAGACAAGAAGGAAACAGCTTTACTATATGTGTGTGAACTGAATAATAGAGGAACAGCAACAAATCACCAAAGAATTTTGGAAGAAGTGATGTGATTGGCTACTGATCATGATGACTATTTGATATTTGCATAGTGATTCATGGACTGGTAAGTTAACAATGAAGTTTGTAGAATTGCTTACAGTAATATACTGTGGTGACCAAAACGTGGTAACTGAAATTTGAACCATGTTGATGAGAGACTTGTATTTATGGTAGCTGAAATCTGTGCATATTAGAACCTGTGCAAAGCAAGGATTGCCTGTACTGTGTTCTTTCTTTGTGATTTCTTTTTGACCCATGAGTTATTCAAAAGCATGTTTAATTAACTTCCAAACATTTGGAGTTCCCAGATATCATTTTATATTGCTTTTTATTTAATTCCATTTTGAGCAGAGGACATAGTCTGTATAATTTAAGTCCTTTTAAATGTATTGAGATTTGTTTTATTGCCTAGCATATGGTCTGTATTAGCTAATGTTCCATGTGCACTTGAAAAAAAGGTGAATTCTGCTGTTACTGAGTGTAATATTCTATTAGGTGAAGTTGGATTATGGCATTGTTAAAGTTTCTAGAATTTTAATGTTTTTGACTTTTTCTATCAAATACTAGAGAAGTATTGAAATCTTCAAGTAGAATTTTGGATTTGAATGTTTCTCTTCTCAGTCTATCAGTTTTTCTTTCATATATTTTGAAGCTCTGTTATTAAGAGCTTGATAATTGACCCTATTATTGTTATAAAATGACCTTCTTCATTCCTGATATTTCTTTTTCTAAAGTCTATTTATCCAACATTAATATAGTTACTCTAGTTTTACTGTGATTAGCATTGACACAGTATAGTTTTTTCCATCCTTTTACTTTTACTCTATCCTTGTCTTTACATTTAAGGGTATTTCCTGTAGTAGCTTGTAGTGGGTCTTGATTTTTATTTAGTCTGGCAACCTCTGCCTTTTAATTGGAGTGTATATAAACGTAAAATGTAAAATCCAAATGCAAATTGGAGACTTTGTATTTAGTGTAATTATTGACACCCTTGTTGCATTTATATTTTCCTTTAAATATGTGAACATATTTAAAGAGTTGTTTTAAAATTCTTATATGCTAAGTTCATTATCTGTGCTGGCTCTGTTTCTATTGACTGATTTTCCTCCTGGGTATAGGTTTTGTTGCTTTATTTTGCATATCTAATGACTTTTCTTTGAATGCCACATGTTATGAATGTTGTTCCTGAGTGTTTAGATGTTGTTGTCTTCCTTTATTTTTTTTAAAGATTTTATTTATTTATTTGACAGAGAGAGACAGCCAGCGAGAGAGGGAACACAAGCAGGGGGGAGTGGGAGGAAGAAGCAGGCTCCTAGTGGAGAAGCCTGATGTGGGGCTCGATCCCATAACGCCGGGATCACGCCCTGAGCTGAAGGCAGACACTTAACCGCTGCACCACCCAGGCGCCCCTGTTGTCTTCCTTTAAAGAATGTTGAATATTATTTAGCAGACAATTAAGTTACTTGTCATCAACTTGATTTTGGAGACTCATCTTTGAGTTTTGTTAGGAAGTATCTAAAAAAATTTTTTTAAGATTTTATTTATTTATTTGACAGAGAGAAACAGCGAGAGAGGGAACATAAGCAAGGTGAATGGGAAAGGGAGAAGTAGGCTTCCCACTGAGCAGGGAGTCCGATGTGGGGCTCAATCCCAGGACCCTGGGATCATGAACTGAGCCAAAAGCAGACACTTAGTGGCTGAGCTACCCAGGCCCCACTCTAAAATAGTTTTTACTCTAGAGCTAATACAGCCTTCCTCCTAAGATATGACCCTTCTGTGGTCTTTACTGAATGCACTGGGTATTCAATGAGGCCTCTTCACTCTAGCTGGTAGGAACTCAACTTTCATCCAGATCTGTATTGGCTGGGGAAATTGTTCAGCTTATAGTAATTCAGGCAGCTGTTCTAATGTTAACCCAACCTACCAGGCACAGATTAGTGTTTAGACAGGCGGTGTTAGTATTCAGGTCTAAGGGCATTCTTGAAGCTCTTGTTTAACTTCTTCCTCTCTGGAACTCTGCCCTCAAAATCACAGATACCTCAGTCTTCCAAATGTCCTACATCTCTCTCCTCTACTCAGAGATGCCATGGCCTAAATTCCCCCCTTCCTATGGTTTAGAAATTGCTTCCACACAAAAATCTGGAAAAATCAGAGGGTCACCTTTGTTTCCTTGCTCAGTGGCATCTAATATTTGCAGGATTAATTTCCAGTTCCTTTACATAGTGGCATCTGTTCTGTATAGATAAATGTTTTTGTGATTTGTCCCACATAACTGACCACCTGGACCTGCACATACATAAGCAGGCTAAAGAAAGTTGTTTGTAAGACTTGTGCTGTGTGAATAACCTTGGGAGCCTACTTGTTTAAAATATATTATCTGGCCTCCAGGTCAGAACTGGCCCCCCTGTTCTGGATGTCAAGAGCTATAAATCTTGTCTTACACACCCTCCCGGTCCAGGCTGGGCTGGCCCCCTGTAATGGAGTCCAGGAGGGGAGGCAGACACACATAGTCTAGGCTCCTTGAAAATATAGAAACATGGTAACTTAGAAATCCAGCTTTGTTCCAAACTGCACATAGGCAAACAGATGTTCAACTTCAAACCCTATTATTTGCCCTGTAAATATGCCCCATATGGGGATGGCCAGTTGCAAGACTTACCTGAAGGGAGGATGCTCTGCCCAGGCCTCTCAATCAAGACTCCAGCCTGGCTGTTTCCACAGGGCTTCCCCAGCTGATGAGATTGGACGTGGTAAATACCCAATTTGATGTAACTTTGCCTTGTTCTCATTTATTGCCTACTATTACCTTTCTCTATGTGTAGATTCCTTTCCTTTTCTGTTTCTATTAGGTTTCTGTAATAATAAAAACAAAGTTTTCTTTCCTTTTCAAAACTAAAACACGGCTGTTGTGAATCTTTTGTGCAGAAGAGAATCTTAATTAGATTTCTTTTCCTAGTTAGTATTTCAACTTCTTCCTCAGTAGCCTTTATATTATGAAGACCCAGTCCCAAGGAAGAAGAGAACATAAACCGCTGGAATAAAAAAACTTTGCTCAGCAAAGCTCAGATGCTAAACTTGATTAGAAGACAATAGTCTTAGAAATCAGCCTTTTAAGAGATGGTTTTCTGAGAAATCCCACAGTTTGCTTCTTTACTTGTCAAGAAACTAAACTTAGTGGGTTAACCACAAAGTAGATCGCAGATCTGGGAAAAATTTGGGATAGGAGGAAGTTCCCTTCTCATGGTAGAAGGAAAGCCCTAATGAGGTTGGGTTGGGGGATAATGGGGAGCAGGCTAGAAAAGAGAAGAATCCTTTGGCTTCCACATCAGGGGGAGAACCTGGGGTGGAAGTGGGGGTAGGGAAATGCAGAGAGTTGTGAGGGAACATGAGAATGTTCTAGAACCCTGTTTTCCTAAGGATAGCTAGAGAGACTTCAGACCTTCCAGAGAAGCAGGTAGTGGAACTGGTATTTTAACCTGTGTGACTGGGTGACTGAGGGAAGGGCTGAGGAAAGTGGACCCCATAACAGCCTCACTGAGCTCTGCACACTTGGGTGAGGTCAGAGCACAGTACCCACATTCCAAGGTAGAGAGTGTGAGGTCACTGACAGGGTCAGCTGCTAGAGTCTGATAATGCCTAGGAGATCAGACCCCAATACCTTCATAGATCTTGGTACCCTGTGACCAGGGAGGTCACATTGCACAACAACAGAGGCTACCGGTAGAGAGGTCCACATCTGGAAAGGATGCAGATTAGTCAGCAGTGAATGAGGGACCAGAGAGCAACCTTCCCTAATACAGGACAACACATGATCCCTGTCTCTCCACCTAAAAGAAAACAGCAAGTGAAGAAGGATGTGGGGAAGAATCTCTAAGTAATCAGGTATTTACTCTAGGAGGATTATCTTGGAGCTAGACAATGACTGAGATAAAATATGTGAATTTGGATGAAAAAATCTTGCATTGAGCTGAGTACTGTAAAAAAGGAAAGACTTCTTCTCCTCCCTTTTAGGTTTGTATCTCATCCTGCAAATTAAACTGACAAAACGCACTACCAGAAGAAAAGCGAGCAAATTTTACTTGATGCTAGTATTTTTATGTGGCATAGGAGCCTTTGTAGAAGATAAATGAAGACCCAAAGAAATTATTAGGCCCAAGAGTTTACATACCATTTTAACAAAGAATAATAAAGTGTGGAGATGTGACAATGCAAAGGAAAAAAGGTTTAGGTCTCTAGAGGTCATAAATTGTTGGAAAGTGACTAGGAAGTATCTGGGGGAAACTAATGGAATATAAGGGCTATTTTAGTAAGTTTTATTTGTACAGCCTCATTTTGACATTGACTCCCCATCTCCAGTCACAAGAAGGTTCTTCTCTTCCTGGTACAGCAAAGGTCCTTTTTTGCAGGAAATTTATTCTTGGTTTTTACCCGGACAAGGGAGGTCAGAGAGACCTTCCTGCATCTGCTGTCTCTAAGTTGCCTTTAGCTCAAAATAATCAGTATGCCAAAGTGGGATATCTTGGGGTGGCATGTTCTGATACACCTCAGATACATTGAATAGTATGGAACAAAGTCTCTGTTCCTAGTAGAGTGTGAGATTTACAGCAACATTGAGTCATTGTTACCAACTTGGAAAATTATCAATTCAAATTGCAGTAATTAAATACATGAAAAAACTAAGTATTTGCAATTACTTAAGTAGTTGACTTTGAACAACACACATTGGTGCCAGTTCTCAGTACTTGTAAGCAAATTACAGGTATTATATTTCATCAGATGGTTTGGAATAAAAAATAATTCTTAAAAATTAAAAAAAAGAAATAAAATAAGTTATATTTCTGCACATATTTGTCTTGTAAGTGCTCAATTTTTACCTACAAAAGGTTAAAAACAAAATAAGCAAAGCACTCTTTATGATGTAGTCCTTCTTACCACCTGTACTTTATTCTCCAGTATTACTAAACTGCTGTCTATCACTGTCTTTCACCAATGTTACCACTCTGTGATTCATGTCTGCAAACTCCAGTAGCAAGCAGTTCTTTAAAGACTGGGAACAAATCTCATTCACCCTTGCATTCCCAGAACTTAGCACAATGTGTGTCAGGTGGTAAGTCTCAATTAACATCACATGGATGTACGGATTAAAACCATCTCAATACTCATGGCCAAACCACAGTGAGAAAAAGCAAGAGATTGCTATGTGAGTGAAAAGGCCTAAATACCTTCCTCTGGAAGCATGTCCTAGGACCTGAAATTCTTCCACCAGAGACTCTGCATTGAGCTATAATGTAAACTCCTTACTACTCATTATTCCATTGTTTGGCATCAGCACCCTATCACAAATAAATTCAGCGGAGTGCGGGTAGAGAACAGAGTTCTAGAGGAAGGAAATAAAGAGAAAGAGGTTCTATGGGGTACTGTAGGGAAGGCAGTTCCCCTGGAATAGCCAGGGTGAGGCTTCTTAGGGAGGCTTAAGCTGCTGGTGAGGAGTAGGGGGCAGGGATGGCTTCACGGACACGTGACCAATACATTTGCACAGGCCCCCACACTTAAGAGGGCCTATCGTGGTTTAATGCTTTGCTGTTGCCATCTTGAAATACTTAATAGTTTTGAACAAAGGACACTGCACTTTCGTTTTGCACTGGACCCCCTAAATTATGTATCTGGTCCTGGTTGAAGGATGCCAAATGAAAGGAAAGGGCACACAGAGAGAAGACAAGAAGAGGCACAAAAGAGTTACTCCACCTTCATGGTTGGGCATAAGGTCAAGCTACAAGGCAGCAGGATGGCCGGGAGGACTGAAGCAGCAGAGAAACCTGAGTGGCCAGCAACTAGTGTTTCATGTATCTCATACTTAGAGGTGGGCTTCTCAACCATCAGAGCCTGTGGAACTCTCTCACCTGCTTCAAGCAGTCCTGGGTTTACAGCCTCCTTTTCTGCGGTAGCACTTCAGTAACACCTCCTGAGCTGTGTCAGTGATGGCTCGGGCTTCCCTCCTTTGAAGGACACCTAAGCGTTGGATTTCCTTTGCTGATGTCATATCACTGACCTTAGTGATACTCCAGGAGGTAGCCAGACACAAAGATCATCGAGGCTGATCTGTACATGAAGAAAGAGTGGCAGTGGAGATGCTGGAGATCATACAATAAATTAATCATTAAGTTGGACATCTTCATCTTTTGTTGTTGTTGTTGTTGTTAATAATCAGTGGTTACAGCCTGCTGTGAAAATAGTCACAATCATTAATATCATATCTGAAAACCTATAAGATACCCTCCTGGTTGACACACTATGGTTAGGAGTGCCCCCCAAACCCTTTTGCATGATTTGAAACAAAAGATGACAATCTGCTTTATCTAATGTGTTTCCTCAGTGAATTCATCATTAGCATTGTCTTCTTCCTTTCCAGATAAGAGTTATTCATGTACAACTACTCAAACATTTATGTCTTTACATGTGTTTTTTTTTTCCTTCAGTGCAAACTGGACTGAAAACTGATTGAACACTTTGTTCTTCATCTATAACTAGAATTAAGACTGAAAAATGACAAGCAATGCACGAAGGAAAGTCCCCTCTTTGTCATTTTTATGAACATCTTTATAAGCATTTAATATATTTGGCTCTGTGCTAAACTTAAAGCAAATCTGAAGATAATCCTTGTCCTCAGGGAAGTAATATTACATCTAGAACACATGGGAGAACACATACAAATACCTCCTCACTGCTGAAGGGGGGCTGTCAACTACAGATGTAGAATTCCCAGGAGGGGATTTACAGAAATCCCTTATGCCACCAACATAATACACTAAATATCAAATGAGCTTTTAATTTGAACTTGAAGGAGCAGGACAGAGACTGCTATTTTGCTAATCCTTGAGAGCTTGTCTGGAGGTTCTAGCAGGGGAGCGCAGCTACTCGTATACCCTTGACCGAAGGACAGTCCTCCTCTATCGGGGAAGGGCATCCTCTTCGACTGAGAGTGCAGCTTCGGGAGGGACGCACATGGAGCGGTGAGGGAGGAAGGGGACACCCGCCTAGCCAGCCAGATCCGCAGCTACTCGTATACCCTTGACTGAAGGACAGTCCTCCTCTATCGGGGAAGGGCATCCTCTTCGACCGAGAGTGCAGCTTCGGGAGGGACGCACATGGAGCGGTGAGGGAGGAAGGGGACACCCGCCTAGCCAGCCAGATCAGCCGAATCAACCCTGGCGATCAATGGGGTGACAGACGTCGCAGCCAGATCGCCCTCACATCCTATTTTGCTAATTCTCAAATTAAATAGCAGGACTTTTTCAGAGTGATGTAAGTGCGAACACGGCACTGGTGGCCAAAGGGAACTCCTATTTATTGTTTATGTGCTGTTTTGCGCTTTGTCCTTGCAGTCTCATCTAGTCTGCACTAGACACTTCAATTGCTGGCGCTGGATCAATAGTTGTTTAATAATAAAGAATATGAATTTAAATCCTGTGCTCCCAAACAGAAATGTCATTTGGGCTCTCTTAGTCCTATAGAAATCATTTAGTATTTGTCACCAGAATATAAGATGTCTTCTTTTATCAGCCTTCACCTGTTGCCATCTTCCCCTACTCCCTCCTCGGGTCCCTCTCTTTAGATGGAGAAGGAGGAGGAGGCAGCTGCAAAGTCGATCTCCTTACTCTGGCTGGAGTTGTTTCTTCATTGTCCCAATAGGCAACCGGAGACATCAATGCTTAGAGGCTATTTTATCTGTCTTTTCCCACCCCAATAGGGTGGTCTTTTAGCTTTGACTTAAACAGCACCATAAATGGAAGCTCACCATTTCCTGGAATGGCCTATTCAACTTTTGAAATAAACTTTTTAGGAAAGTTATTCTGTCAAATTAAATATCTATCTTTTTGAAAGTTCTATACACTGGCTTTCAACTTCTGGAGGACATTCCATCTCCTTTATATCTCCAGCCCTTAATGCTGGCCTGACAAAGAACAATGTTTGTGGAACAGTGGAAAGCTGGAAAGGGTCGAGGTTATGAACAAGCTGGGAAGTTGGGATGCTATACCAGTCCCAGAGATGATGCTTAGAGCAAGAAAGATGCAGATTGTGGGGGAGGTTGATGAGTTTGGGTTTGATCATATTAGTAATCCCATTTATAAATCACAAACTAGAAAAATCCAGTAGGCAATCAGGAGTTGAGAAGAAAGTGACAAAAACCAAGAATTAGATGAAATCCTTCATGGCAAGTGTATAGCGATAGAAGAGAAAAATGAGATAATTATAATCCAACACTGTCATGTTAATTAGGTTATAAATAAGTTAACAGGATTACGCCATTATATTAGTTATAGTAAGATAAAGGATAGTATTATGCTAGTAAATCAATGAGAAAGAGCTAAAATGTACAATTTGCATGATTGAGTGATGTGGAAGTAAAATAAGGACCTAAGCGGAAGAAAGAGTAGGTGCTACCAGAAATTGGCCTGAATCTGAGACCTGGCTGCATGTTGGACATTAGCAGGTTATGAGGTGATGAGAGTTACATCCTCATATTTCCCAGATGATAATAATTTGCTTGACGAGACAGAGAGTGAGCTAATAAGTTGGAGATTCTTTGACCCTTGCACCTTACTGCTTCCCTGAGATGCCATGCTATTTCCCTGGAACAGGAGACAGAACTCCCTGGGAAGGTATCAGTTTGTAGGATTTAGGAAGCTTCTACTAATTTGCAATAAGCCTAGCCCAGTGCCTGACCTGGTGTGAACAACTGGAAGCCTGCATGGGTGTGTGCAATAGTATCACCAACGGGAGGCTCTTAAGATTGTCAAAGAATGAAAAATGGATCTAATGATCATTTTCTGTCACTCAGATAGCCCTTTGGACTAAGCCACAAGATCTTTAGGAGGCATCCTGGGGAGGGAGGCTCCACATAAAATCTCAAGGATAGTTCTCTGCGATGATGCAAGTCTATAGAGCATGGCTTTGTGTCTCTTCATGTAAATGAGGTTGGCACTCAAGTTGAGGAGAAGTGTTTTTCTCATTTCACCCAAGTGCAGACCCTGGCAGAGCACTGGCTTAGAGGTCCCTGCACACAAACTTTGCTGGTTCTTAGGGTCTTTGGCTCAGTTTGTCACCTTTAGCTCTACAGAGCATTGATGAGGGCTAAGTCAGATGGACATTAGTGGCAGATGGGGGTAGGGTCTCTGGAAGGTGACCTCACAAAGTCACGAAATGTATACATTACTTCCAAAATATGCAAAGAACATATAACTTCAATTTCTATAACTGATTGGAACTTTTGTAAGAGTCCCCACTCCTTGGAAGCAGATACCAGGAAAAATTGTGAAAGTCTGTTGAGTTAACATCTGCCTTTTATTGACTTGGAGCTATTTTACAACTCTGATAAGTTGTAGAAAACCGATTGCAATGCTAACATTTCCTGCAAGTTGTGCTGGGTAGAGATGCAGTTAATAATTGCCCTGTAGCTATTGACCAATTTTTGGTGTTCATTTCGTTTGGTATTCATATTTATCAGTCTTCCTGATGGCCTGTATGTGTGTATGTGTGTGAATTCTCCTTTGAATCAACTGTAAAATCTTACCAGTTTCCTCACAACTTGACTTAATAAAATCTTTACCACAGGAGAATCATGGTTTTATCCTTAAAAAAATTATTTTGGCATAAGGTTAAATTGACTCTAAACTTGACATTTTATAATGTTGCTATTTCTTCTGGTTTGGGCTACTTTTAAGAGCTACTCAGTCTTTCTTAATTTCACGTTCTACCTATTGCTCCTTGCCATCTTCATAGCACATCAAGGTGGCACCTTGATATGAGGGGGATGAGGCACATATGACTTGTAGTGGTGGAGGAGAGACAAGATCTGAGGGTCACATGGTGCCTGTGTGGTCATTTGGCCATCATCCTGACACCTCTCACAGGAGACTGTAGACTCAGGCATATACTATGTCTTCATCCTTCCCAAAGGTCTTAGTGTCCTGCAACATGGCACATGGAAATTTCTAGTTCCAGTGCATGTTTGGATAACCCATAAGAAACCTAGAGTGCTGTCCTCCATCAGTGCTGTGCT
The DNA here is from genome assembly GCF_002007445.2 of Ailuropoda melanoleuca. Taxonomy (NCBI): domain Eukaryota; kingdom Metazoa; phylum Chordata; class Mammalia; order Carnivora; family Ursidae; genus Ailuropoda; species Ailuropoda melanoleuca. Next base: position 83,663,138 of record NC_048227.1, on the reverse strand, counting down.
GTGGTTCCCTCTCCATGCTGACATGACTATATCCCAGAACTAGAATGATCTCAGTCTTTCCTATTCTCATATGGGTATTTCTGCCATTAAAGTGTTGACTTCTAAGTCTAAACCGTCTGCTCTTTCTCTGTCTCTCTCCTCTTTCCTGCCATCCACCAAGACCAAATGGGCAGGCATTTCACTTCCTCTTGCTGTCCGATGGACCCTTTCCTCATGCTGTGCCCTCTGAAGTGTCACTCACTCTCCTCCTTTTCCCCTAGACTATAATAGAAGAATGGTCATTCTTCTATTCTCTGCCAGGGTCTGCACTTGGGTGAAATGAGAAAAACACTTCTCCTCAACTTGAGTGCCAACCTCATTTACATGAAGAGACACAAAGCCACGCTCTATAGACTTGCATCATCGCAGAGAACTATCCTTGAGATTTTATGTGGAGCCTCCCTCCCCAGGATGCCTCCTAAAGATCTTGTGGCTTAGTCCAAAGGGCTATCTGAGTGACAGAAAATGATCATTAGATCCATTTTTCATTCTTTGACAATCTTAAGAGCCTCCCGTTGGTGATACTATTGCACACACCCAATGGTCATATGTGCATGACATATGGAGAAAGGGAATGAAAAGCCATTGGTGTAATAGCTTCAAAACATTATCACTCTTGTATAGAATATTGGGGTTCTCAAAAGTAGAAATCATCACTGATAGAGCCAGAGGAAGAGAGAAATTGTGGAAACTAGAAAAGAGGTGAGAAGGTGGCTTGAACAAGGACAACTAAGGCACCCTCTGGAGCACCACCTGTGAGCTTGAATAATACAGTATCTTCATAAATACACTTGCAAAATAGACAATCATTCTGAACCACCGTCAAAAAAAGTATTACTTTATTTTGGGACTTTATGCTTCTAAAAACCCATATTGGCCCCTAGGGATAACTGCATTTAAAAAAATCTGCTTTCAAACCACATGCTTAATAATAGGTTTAGGAAATTTGCCAAGAATAAACATTAGCTCACTCTTCTGTATAAGTTGGTTTCTACCTTCCCCTCATTTAAAAAAGAAGACCACATTTTACTCTTTCAGTGTTTTTCAACTTTTCCTATTGCCCCTGACACCAGAAAGTGAAAGAGAATAATTCTGACATTATATGGACTCTCAAAAGGCAAATAATATTCTCAAGAAGTATGAATTTCCATGAACTTTTGACCACTCGAATGAATTGTGAATTTAAATGCAATGTGTTGAGAAGGCTCTAAGATTTCTGGAGGGGGGTCTTCTTCTTTCTCTCTCAAATGAGACAGACATTATGACTGTAGGGCAGGAGTTCTTGGCTCTGGATAGAAGCTATGACATTACTTCTTTAGACAAATCTGTCCACGCGTGCAGGTTAAGGAGCTCCTCACAGAATTTCACAACAACAACAACAACAACAACAAAATGGTGGTGAAAATGGTATAGTATAATTAAGACAGTAAATGATTCTTCAATGTAGCATAATCAGTATTAACCTAGATAAAATTTCCCATGAATTATGTGATCTTATAAAATAAACACTTACACACACACATACACACTTAGTCATCTTGGAAATAAGTGCTTGGCTCTTTCCTCATGTAGAACATGCGTGTTGGACTCGTTCTCAGAGGAAGTCAGTGGCTACTGGTTCTTACGGTACAGAGAGACATGAGAGTACCACTAGTTCCTCAGTAGCTCATGCTGTACCAAAAAGCTCAGTCCTTGTCCCATAAAATCCACGCAAATTTATCTTTATTGACTATATCCACATATGTTCATACGTAACACAATATGCATATACCTCTCCATATAAAAACATCAACTCAGAAATCTGTCTTGTTTTAAACCATGAAGGATCTGTCATCATCCTCTAATATTTATGAGGATCCATTTTCTGAGCCAAACAGTGGGCATGTAAAGATGGAAAGGAGGGAGTTTCTGTGATCCAGGAGAATGTACTCTAGCTGGACACTGGCTTATTTTCCTGGAATGTGGATCGTTGCATATTGTAGTTCTCTGACCGCAGGTCTCTGCCCCACTGCACCAAATAAAAAATAGTCTCAGCCCAGCCTTGCCTTGGTTGAGCTCTGTCTTCTGGAAGCTATGGTGGGATTGCTGATGATTTGCAGTCACCATAAATTGCTTTCCTTTTGGGACACATTGTAGGTTCTGTTGATGTGCCCTCAGTCTTTCTAGCTCATGGTTTTGTATGCCAGAGATGGCCACCTCTCGTTTTTCCTCAGACAGCCATTTTTTTAGAACTTGCTAAATATAAAAAACGCTAAATTTGAACTTGCATGAGAATGCTAAATATCACAGTTATTTTCTTAAACACCAAGCTTGATTCAAGGTCATTTCCAACACTCCATGGATCCCTGCTGATCACAGTGATATTAGCGTTGGTAATGGTAGCAACTATTATGGCTGGTGGTGAGCTGTGCTCTAAGCAATACGTCATGAGACTAGAGGCCACCATGGTTATATACCTCCTTAGACAGCCTCGTGTTGGATCCACGGGAGGTGTAGAAGGGAACAGGTGAGTAAGTCCTGGATCTGGACACATGCTATCGACCTTCAGGACTCACGCCACTTCAGGTGTAGGGAGTATCTGGGTCCTGACAATGGTTCAGAACAAGAGTGGTTTTGGTGACCGGTCAGCTGTAGGGGAGGCAAAAAAACAGCAGCCAAGACCCTGCAAAGTAGTCTGACAATGAGAGAAACAGAGAGTTCATGAGTGCATGCGTGGCACGTACACGTGGGAGCATCCGTGATGAGTAACTCAGAGCGGTGGTTAGAATTGGGGCTTCTCCAGCATCTAACAGAGGACAATAACTTTGTAGAGAAGAGACAGGACAAAGGAAAAGAGGCTTAGGCTTTTAGGGGTGGCAAACTGTGGTAAGGTCCATTTTTCTTGTGTCTGCTTTTCTCCTGTGCCTCCTTCTTCTCAGTTGCCTTCAGTTCAAAGTAATCTTTTCAAAATGGTAGATTAGGGGGTGGCTTATTCTGATCACCTGCACCACCCAGGAAAAGGTAAGCCCAGTAATGACAGCTCTGTATTGCCCCACTTTCTACAGGAGAAGTATGAACTCCAGTTGGAAAAGGAATGAAAGGTGTTGCCTTGGAGATTTTTGCTCTCGTGTTGGGGAGCCCTGCGGTCCAGTAGCAACATGATACTGACTAGCATTTACTGAATGTTTGCCATTAGCCAGGGCGTGGACTCAGGACTTCATGCACATTAGATCATATAATCCTCATTACAACCCCCAGAAGGCAGTACTGTTCTAATTCTTCTTAAGGATGAGATCCCGGAGCTGTAAATGAATGAACTTGTCCAGGGTCCAGAGTTAGGGCTGGTGCCAGAGTTGGAACGCTGACAGGCCCTTCGTTAAAGCCCAGTCAGTTAATGCTCCCAGGCGCTACTGCAGCCCCGCTGTGCTCGCCAGTCAATGGGGTGAACACGAGGGGCTGTGACTAGCCCCTGCAGGGAACACTGCAGAGCCCAGGTTTGAACTCGGGTATGCCACTCTCCAGAACCCGCTTCTTTCCTGTCAGCGCAGCGCTGCCCCTCCATGAGAAGCCTCGGCCCTTGGTGTGGAGATGTCCTTCAGGACTTGGCAATGGCAACTGTCCCAAGTATAAAACTGCCCCTTTCCTACTCTCAGCTTAGGAAACTGACCATGTGTTTGGTATGGGATGCTCTCCTTTGCTGCCCCTCCCTCCACTGCCCTCCATACACAATCTATACTTGCTCATTTCCATCTTTCCAACCTTCCACTGAGCTCATGACTTAACCCTTCCTGAGTCTTGTGTTCCGGGCACCTAGCAGGGCCTGGCACAGAGCATGCACTGAGGACATCACTGGCGGCCTAGGAAGGAACGACAATGGATCACGTGTTGCCCTGCCACATAGCAACGGTGCTCATACACGCAATAAATGAGAGGAGGGACTGAAGGCGACACTTCCAGGGAAAAGGGCAGCCTCTGGGGCCTCTCTGATCACCCTGCCCTCAGAGAGAAGTTCTCTCATAGAACAGTCAGGAAGCCTCACTGTAGGGGCCTGAGGCTGCTGCCCCTGTGCAAACCGAAGGGTCTAACAGGTGTTTGGTGTCCCCAAAGTGATTCTGCTGCAGCAGCTCCTCAGGCAGAGCCGGTGACGACACTCTCCTGCCCGCGCCCCCCCACCCCGTGTCCTTTTGCAGAAAGAGCAGAGGATCAGGAGTCAAGAAAGGAAAGTCCCCCCGTTCACCCCTGCCTAGCCGTGGGATTCAGAAGTCATGCTGTCTCCCTGAGCATGCGTTTTGTCAGCTCTGAGACGGAAATTACAACGTACAGCCTGACTACACCATAGGGTTATGGAGACCAAAAGCAGCTGTAAAAATGAAAGTCCTCTGCAAACCAAAGCTCTCTGCTCTCCTGGGTACCATCTTCATCTGCACACCCCGTCTTCCCAGGGTGATTTATGTGCAGGGGTCCCTTGGCCACATCTCGGGACATAGGTGCAGTTGACCTGTCGCGGGGTTTTAAGACACACTAGGGGCTCTTCTCCTTCTACCATTTCTTATAAAGCTTTCTGTCCGAGGCTTCCATTTTTTGGCATCTGTAAAATGAATGCATGATGTGCCTTGAGGCCTGTAAGTGAAAACCACATCCCTCTTATCTCTGTTCTGAGAAGGAGGTCAAGTTACAGGTCCTGTGAGAAGGGAACTTCTTGGTTCCTGTTCTCGCTGAGGCCGAGGCTCCCACTGTGAAACCGCCCCCACAGGTACAGGATAGGGCTCACCGAGGAGTCACCCCGGCAGCCTGCGTGCAAAAGCAGCTGGCTCCACTGCACTTCAGTGATTTGTGAGCAGAAGAAGCGGTTCCCTTCTGATAGTGAAGGGAGAAGGGGTGGGAAGCGAGAGAGCCCTTGAGGACACGGAGCCAGGAGGGAGCCTTGGTGGTGGCAGGGCCCGGGCTGGGCTGGGGTCCCGAGAACAGTAAGTGGTTGAGAAGGAAGCGTGGCTGCCTGGATTCTGCTTTGAACCTTTTAACTCCTCATTCCCGTCCACTGTGACTTCCTCTCACTGCTCTTTCTACCTTCAGATGCCATGTTCTCAGCCACGTGAAGATTGTTATTATTTTTTCGCTAGTGAGGGTGAGAGGCAAGCCAAGCATCCTTGCTCCACCTGAAGGCTCTGTGTTCTTGCCTGGATCGCTAAGAAGACTCGGGATACTCATGCTGCGTGTTACCACCTTGGGGGTCTCTGTGGGGAGAGGTGGTGGGAAGGGTGCTAACGTGGCCAGAAAATGCAAGCCTCATGGGTTTGAAAAGTGCTCTGCTATCTGCCCCAGGCCCTGGGAACCTGAGATTACACTGTGCTTGCTTCATTGGTTCTCCTTGACAAGGCACTACCCTGGGATGAGGTCTCTGACCATGAAGGCAGTCTGAAGATGGAGAAGAAGAAAACAACAGCACCACTAATATTTCAGTATTATGAGGGGTTTCTGAAAGTTCTAAACCAACAACTGTTTTTTTTCCACAAAAGGAGACTGAGTTTCAGAGAAAGGACTGTCACGTAAGGTTGAGCATGTTGTTCACTGCTCAGTTCTAGGGAATTCCAGTTGCACTGTTGTCATTATAGACTCCAACCCCCACTGCAGGTGGTACAGTGTCCTAAGGAACGGATGCCTTTCCCTGGTGTGCATGGGGACACTGTAGGAATTAGCAGCTGTATTGCTCTGGGGACGAAATTGGCTTATTCGAGGAATAATAAGAAGGGAAACATTCCCTACACACTGCCATTCTTTTTAGCTGGTTGAAGCCATTCAAACTATGGTTTACTGAGAATTTTCTACATAGGTACTCTTACCACCCCTATTTCACACATGGAGAAAATGAGATGCAAAAAGACCAAGCAATTTTCTAAAGGCTGCAGAACTATTAAATGGCAGAACCATAATTTGAACCTAAATAGTCTGGCTCCAATGCCTACATGCATAATCGCCTCAGTTATCAAGACTGTATCTTCATTTCAGTAAGGACATTGTTAACCCAGAGAAGTCTCTGGTGGACTAAATTGAGGGAATGTGGATAATCACCTATGACTCCTGCCTTATTCTAAGTCGCACAGCAAAGAGAATAAAATAAGGAGGCATGTACAGTTGCTTCTCTTACCCTCACCCCCTTACTTTTAGCTCCAGACTTGGTCTTGGTTTGCATGTTTCATAGGTCTGGCCACAGCATTAGAGAATATAGCAGTTTTCCCATTATACTCAGTTTTCCTATAATGGTGGACATAATAGTTACATTTAAATAATTATTTACTTTGCAGTGTGCTTTCCCATTTATTTCTGACTTCGAACTTCATAACAACCTAGGTAAGAAAAGCATTATTATTCCATTTTATAAACAAGAAACCGAAGCTCCAAAAATTTCCCGGGGGACAGAGGTGGAGATTGTTCTCAATCCAGGGGTTCTGGCTCTTAATTCTATGTTCTTTGTACTACATTCTCTCAGGATATCTATACTGATGTGTATATGTGTACCCAACTGTATTTTAAATTTTATTTTGATTGAAAACTGTGATTTTGAAAAGCACTTTGCCAAATGTGAGGATTTCCGTGTGAGTTTTGTCGTGTTTTCTGGGGTAACATACATCTCTACTGTGGTGATTTATTGGTGACACTGGCTTTGGGATGACTTGACATTGTTGCCATCAGGACTTACTGGGAAATGAAATTTCCCACTCTATCTGTTCACTGATTTTATGTGCTTATACGACCATTTCCCAAAACTTCAAGACTCATTATTTTACGGCCCTGGTGGGACTGTTGTGAAATTTCCCCTATTTTCTCTCAAGGCATTTCAAGTTAGTCACTAGCCGTTGCATTGACTTTTGTGATTTCATATACATTGTTCTCAAAAGCACAAAAGGAAATTTCCACAGAGGAAGCCCTCAGTCAGATGGCAAACGCCTGCAATGTCCAGGCGCGCGAGTGACTAAGCCATCAAGGTGTGTTTAAAATACGATCTTCAATCAGGAGCTTGAAACTCGCTGCAGACTTTCAAATCTGGGCTAGGTCTGCACACCCGTCCCATCTGCTACCGTCGTGTCCATGAAGGAGCTGGAAGGCACAACATTAGAAAGCATACATGTTCTTAGGAATGAAAAAGCAAATTTTATGACCTTCCCAGTTAGAAGTATCTTGGTCATTAATTGATCTCTCCTCCCATCCCTCTCAGTTTTATGGAATGCTCTTGCCTGCCTACTTTTGTCTCACATCTATCCACATATTCCTGAAAAAACAAAAAACAAAAATGCCATGTAGTCCTTTTGTAACTTTATTTCTTCTCCAAGACTTAATGGGTTGGGGCTCACTGGTTCTCCAATAGAAGGTGTCCAAAGAAACTTCCAGAGTTATCAGGAAATGCTGTTTTAGTGGCTAAAAAATTACACAAATGCAGAATTATTTCATTTTTTTTGTTTGAAGTGACTTATACTTTATCTAGTCATCATAAACAAGCATATTTCTTCTCTGACAAGGTTGCTTCTTTGTGACCCAGAGTCAGTCACTTAAGCTATCTCCCTCTGACTTCCTCCACTGCAAAATAAATGGTGCCAGGCATGTTGATTGATTTCATGATGGGGAAGATGACTGAGTCCTTATTTATAATGTATCCTGAATATCAAAAGCCATATGTATATAAATATATACATATATATAAAAATTGGTAATATCCTATAGTATGTGGTGTCACCTATCAAATTACTGACCTTGAATTACTATGACTCATCCCCTACATTATATTCAGTAAAGTCATTCTCAAAAATGAAAGTAACATAAAATAAAGCGTTGAGCCAACATTTTGACCACACAGCAAACTGAAAGAGGACTAAAGGAAAAATCGTCTTCAGTGGTGGATGTGGTTTCAGTAGACACAAAATAACCAAAGGGCAACATGCAGGGAAGACATTGTAAGTGCCTCTGAGACTCCACTTTCCCGGACAGCCCCACTTGGCCCAACTTAGGCAAGTTCTATGAGGTGGACCAGCTATCTGCCCAGGCAAGCAGAGAACCCTGAGGAGGTATGGGTGGGAAATCTTTGGAGGAAAAGAAGCACCAGTGGCCAGGAAAGGAATGATTTTAGGAATTGAGGGGAGGAGCAGATGCCTTGGGGCAAAACTGTTGTGCGGTGTTTTTGGTTTTTTTTTTTTTCTTCTTCTTCTTCTTCTTCAGAATTTATTTGTTGTGATGGATAATGACGGACAGTCCCTGAACTCCCTCATGTGCCCCACGGAACAGTGTATCATGTAAAAAGGCATCTCAGCAAATATCCTTCTTCAAAAAGCAGCTTTAAAACCTAGAACACGTTTAGCATGGTAAGTGAAAACGAACAAAACACGGCCTTCTCTAGCAGCCCTGTGACCCGCTGCTAAAGGAACCAAAACCCACAAGCACAAGACACGAGTCATTATGAGGCAAACAGTCTGTTAGTGAGCTCAGAGGCTATTCTTGGGCAGTCACACTTGGACCACTGCCCGCTGCTGTGAATGACCTGGGGCATTGAATGCTGGCTCTTGCTTCCTTAGCTCTCGCCATGAATGGGGTAAGCAGGTGGGCATGCACACATTTGCTTTTTGTATCCATTTCAATTCCTTCCTCATCTTTTAGGGTAGGAAGGAGAAATAGGCTACGAAGGCTTACTGAAACACTCCTCCCCTTTCCCACAAACACACACATAGAATAAATCGAGAAAGACATCAAGTAAAAAAAAATGTAAACTTGTCGAAGTCCAAGATACTTTTATGTGGAGAAGAATATTCATTCCCAGGGGTGCCTGGGTGGCTCAGCCGTTAAGCGTCTGCCTTCTGCTCAGGTCATGATCCCAACGTTCTGGGATCGAGCCCCGCATCAGGCTCCCTGCTCCGCGGGAAGCCTGCTTCTCCCTCTCACACTCCCCTTGCTTATGTTCCCTCTCTCGCTGTCTCTCTCTGTCAAATAAATAAATAAAATCTTTTAAAAAAAAGAATATTTACTCCCATTTGCACTTTGTTGAAAGTCTAATTAATCAATTGTGTGTATTTATTTAAAATTAATTTATTTAAAAAAAAGTGGCATTCCTGTAAATATTCACATACTTCTTGTCCAAATAATAAATAACCATATAACCCTAGGGGACCTGGGAGGCACAGTTGGTTAAGTGTCTGACTCCTGGTTTCAGCTCAAGTTCTGATCTCAGGGTCATGAGATGGAGCTGAGTCTACTTGAGATTCTCTCCTTCTCCCTCTGTCCCTCCTCATGCCCTCTCTCTCCTCTCTCTCTAAAAATAAATAAATCTTAAAAAAATTAATATATATAACTCCTGAGTCACCTGGGTGGCTCAGTCAATTGAGTGTCTGCTTTTGGCTCAGGTTATGATCCCAGGGTCCTGGGATCGGGTCTTGCATTGGGCTCCCTGCTCCGAAAGGAGCCTTTTTCTCCCTGTGCCTCTGTCTCTCTCTCTCTCTCTCTCTCAGTTTCTCATGAATAAAGAAAATATTTAAATAATAGATAGATAGATAAAATAAAAATATAACTGATGATAAACGTATCAAAAATCACAAGTCAAGTGTATCAGATTTCCTTAATAACTCTCTGTAGTAGGCTCGATTTTGACCATGCAAAGATTTCGGGTCCTAATTCCTAGAACCCAAATGTTACCTTGTGAGGAAAAAGGATATTTGTTGATTTCAGAGTCTTGATATGGGGAGATTATTATGGACTCTCTGGCTGGGCCTTAATCCAATCACAGTGTCCTTACAGGAGAAAGCAGTGGGAGATCAAAGAGACACACAGAAGAGGAGGAGCCCGTGCGACCACAGCAGAATGATTGGAGCGATGTGGTCCTGATGATGTCCCGTGTCAAGGAATGCCTGCAGTCCCCAGAAGCTGGAGGAGGCAAGGGATGGATTTTCTCCTAGAGCCTCTAGAGGCAGCCAAACCTTGATTTTGGACTTCTGCCCTCCCCCTGAACTAGAAGCGAATGCATTTTTGTTGTTTGAAGCTACCAAGCTTGTGGCAATTTGTCATGCAGACACAGGAAATTAATATACTATTTAACACCTTAAGAAGCAAACACAATGACATAAAATGTTACTGTGGTTACAAAACCCTTTAAAAATCTCAATTAGTCCTGATTAAAAAGTGCAGTAGATTTGATTTTGCTTCTTAACATACTTTTTTAAGTTTTCTCTAAGTATACCTTCCTAGGTTTCCAACAATTATAGGGTCCCAAGTGTAAAGATTTTCAGATCAGCTGAAAACTCCTTAACTTCGGTGGGTCGTGGGACCTGGTTGTACAGGCCAAGATGATTCAGACCTGAACCACTATTCGGACTGAGGTCCTTCTGTCATAATGCTCTCTGGTTTCATGATAGGATTTTATTCACCTTTCCTACTGAGTTTAGTTATTTGGTTTTTTTGGATTTTGTTTTGCAACTTGAGGTCTTTAAGTTCTTATACCAGTAAGGAAAATCTAGCAGATTCATTTTCTTGGATGGGCAATTAACTCTCTTTTTGATGATCTTAGAATGCCCCTGTTGAGATGGCTTCTGAACTTACTATACATGCCTCCTTGCTCTCAACTGTTTCTGCCTAGTGGTTATGTGAGACCAGGGACAGTGAATGGCTCTTCCTGTCACTAATACAACACCAGGACTCCCTGGATGGCGTGCTCACCCACAGTTGTCCGCTCCTCATCCTCAATACACTTCTATGAAGTCACTGAAGATGTAAGCATGTTCCACTACATACGTGCGCCACAAGCAAGGGTGAGGGCATTGGGTCTATGACTGGAGGCCTTTCTCCTGCTCGGCATCCTTAGTGTGTTGACTCTGCTTGTGTCTCTTGCTTCATGAATTATGGATGTCTTACTCCAGATGTTGCGCAGGAAGAAGTGCAAAGATGGGCAAATTCCCCTGTGTCTACCCTTCCATCACGAAGGCAAAAGTTTTCCCAAATTGTGCTCCCCCAACAAAGCCTTCCATGTGCCTCTTGATGGCCAAAAGCATGTCACAGGACCTCCTGGTGTCAAAGGAGACTGGGCACAGGTGTTTAGAATTTCTAGTCTCTACTAGAGTGAGGCAAGCAAGGGGGAAGGGTTGGGAAGCGTGATTGATTAGCCAGCCTCTCACCTGCCACACAACTTCTCTGTGCACATTTGCTTTATGCTTCTCTCTATAGATAGACCCCGTTCTTTTGCTTCATCATTTATATAGCTGAACGTGTCCACCTTAGCGCTAGAGAACTTCTCAGCCCAGAGGCCTGTTTCTCAATTTGCGATCTACTGCATTTATGCTCTAGATTCACTGGGGATACTTGTTAAAAGCGTCCTGTACTCCAAACCTGCTTCATCAAATACATCCTGAAGATCAATGATCTTGAGGATGGAATATTCTTCAGCTCCCATCTTGAAGATACAGTGGTAGAGCTTGGGGATTTCACATGATTCTCATGTACACTAAACTTCGAGAGTCCTTGTGTCCCAATTCCAGATCCGGGGGAAAGGGCTCCAGGCTGGCCTGTCTGGGTTCTGTATGCATGACCCTCAGTCTACTCCATTGAGGGTGCCATTAGAAGGCAGGGAGGCTCAGAGCCCATGGCACCAACCTCCCATCAGTGACGTGAAGAGTGGACTCTCTAAGGAGCATGGGAGGGTAAGGAAGGTGACTCTGTTAACTCCTCTGCTACCGGGCTCACAATTCCCAGCATGTGTTTCTCATTTCACAGGAGCCCTGTGAGGATCGCAGGTACCCATCTCACCCAGCAGGCTTCTGCTTCTGCCGCTCAGGCATTGCCTCTGACCCAGTGTCCCACCCTCTCCTATCTGGTTGGGCCCAGCCTGAAGTGGAGGCCACTTCATTTCTCCTCCCTCCCAACCATTACCTGACCATTCCTGGCTTCACTTGTGTCCCTCAACTTTGAAATGCTATGTAGCTTTTTGTCAGTGTATCGAAACTCCAGCCAAGTAGCAAGTTCAAAATTTACAGCCACAAATCAAATATGGAGAAACATAACATTTTGTATTTTTCTGTGATTCAACTCAGCTCAGTTCCATTTGTAAACTTCATTTTTACTAATAACTGGTAGCTTAAAGCTCTTAATTTTTCCATGTTAAGGTAGCCCCTTACTTTCAGTTTAAAATTTTGCCTCTTTCCATAAGGATGCAATCGTATTTGGAGCCCCCAGGGTGACCTCAGTATGTAGGGGGTTTAGAAATAATCTGGGTTTAGGGCGATCTTTTGCCTTTGATGGCCACTGTGTGGTCATGCTCTGGACTTTGGAGAACTGTGGCTGACATCCATAAAGCATCACTCCTTTTGCCCGGTCTTTGATGTGGAGTGCTGGCAGTCCTGCTGACTCTGGGCTCTGACCTGGCACCGACCAACCATGACACACACATACTGCGGAGTGCTCCTGCTCTGCTCCTAGACCTCTCCTGAATCACCAACTCTGGGACTCCTTTCACACCCCTGCCTCGGTGTTCAACACTCTTAGTTGCCTATCCTTATTATTCAGTGGTATGTGTGATCTGCAAGGCTATGCTAAGACCTCTCTGCTTGGCTTCTTCCCTCCGTCATTGCTAATCCATGGTCCAAGAACCAAGTTGCTCCAGTGCTATTTGAAATCAAAGCTTTTCTACAAGACTCACTGTCCTCTTGGGCTCTGCCTTGGAAAGTGCTCCTGGAAGTCTCTAAAACATAATGAGTGTCTTTACCACACTCCATGTAAAGCCTGACCACAGGAGGGACCAGATTTTTCCACCAGCTATCTTATTCGTATTAAGTACCCTGTCTTATTCTCTCTGAGTCTCCTCCTCTTGCTCACTGGTAAATCTGCATTTCCTTTTTGGATAGAAAGGTAGATACGCCGACTGTCATTCCTCACTATTCTGTGAAGGCTGGTGCAAACTCAGTGCTCCAAACATGGTTCTTGATCAAGTTCAACTCTTAGAATTCCATGGAATTCATTGATTTCTCTCAACAAATCTGGCAGTAAAAGTAAAAAGCCCTTTGGCTTTCAGATGATTGTGCCTACTCTGAGTTTAAGAAACCCAGTTGCAATTTTCACAGACTTCTTTGTTTTAGGCTGATTGCTTTCCCTGACAGCAGCTCATAGAGAAAATAGCGTTGGTACTTGAAAAGTCTGGGAAAGTGTAGGGTAAAAGCAACCAAGAGCACACAGATCAATATAAAACACTGTCCTCCCATTCACACACTCAGTCACATTGCCTTACATCTGTTTCATGTGTGCTAACTTCCTCTCTCCTCATAAACTAGAAGCTCCCTGATGTCAGCACTGGGATCCTACCAGAGCAGAATAGAGGAATTTCCCTTAAATCAGTTTATCAGAATCAATGCCAGGCCAGCTTGGATATCATTAGATGTGTCAAGAAAAATAAAAGTCTGAAAGGGCCCCGCTTTCTCTCTTTTTCTTTTGGAAGAAAAGATTTTAACTATACCATCACAAGACATGAACCAGTGAAGCCACCTTTTATCTAGAATCAAGGACTGTGTGCTATAAGGGTTTTGTTGATATGGAGACCATGATTCTGATGCTGCAACTGAATCATCATTTGCTTCTGTCAGGTTTTGCTGATCACAGAGAAATTGTAGTTTTTACTGAGCCAACACTTATGTGTCAATAAAGGAAGCTTAAGGGGTGCCTGGGTGGCTCACTTGGTTAAACGTCTGCCTTTGGCTTGGGTCATGATCCTAGGGTCCTGGAATCAAAAACTGCATCAGGATCCCTGCTTAGTGGGGAGTCTGCCTCTGCCTCTCCCCCACACCCACTTCTGTTCTCTTTCTCTTGCTTAAATAAATAAATAAAATCTTTTTAAAAAAAAAAGTAGCTTAAGAGCCATTTAAATTAAAGTTTTCAAGATCTACTTTCATGAAAAACAGCGACTATCACTTATTATTAGTAGTAAACTTTTTTTTCAATTTGGTAAAACCGAATTGGGTATTTTACATAATGCAAGCCTCCATTATACTTTATACAAATATTCTCCCCCAGGAGTAGTCCTGATCTCCAGACTGTATATCCAACTGTCTGCGTGGTATCTCGACTTACATATCTAACAATCCTGACACCAGCCATTCCAACTCTCCTCTTTACCGTCGTAGTAATGTCATTACCATTCTACCTATGGCTCAAGTCTAATAGCTGGTAATCAGTCCTAATTTCTCTAGTTCCTTCACATCAATTCTTTGGGAAGTCCTGTCAGCTCTACCTCCGAAATATATCCTCAATCCAACCGCATCTCACGCCCTCTACTTCTACTAGGCTAGTCCAAGAAGCCATCATGTCTTAGCTAAACTGCTCCAGCAGCCTCCTCGTCTACTTGCTTTCATACTTTCTCCACCCACGGGCCCTCCCCTTCATTCTTCATAATCACACAGAATGCTCTTTTTAAAGATTATATTTAGTCCTATACTTCCCCGTTTAAATCCCACCCATAATCTCCCATTGTAATTAAACTAGAATCTAAACTCTGGTAGGGCTTCCCTGAGCTGGTCTCACCAACATGTTGGACCTATTCTTGTATCCGTCTTCCCATCCGTCTTCCTGCCTTCTTTTTGTCTCTGAAAAATGCAAAATTTGTTCTGGTTTCACAGTCTTCCCTTTTTGCCATTTCCTTTGGTTGGAATGCTCTGTCCCAAGATCTTGACCTACTCTGGCTTCCTTTTTCATCATCCAAGACTTAGAGACAATGTCACCTCTTCAGAGAATCCTTCCCTGACTGCTTAGCTAGAGTAACTACCCTTTGCTGGAAGACACCCTCTACCCTATTACTCTGGTATTTTTTTTAATAGGGAATATCACTCCCTGAATCTCTCCCCATCTCTTCTTCCTCCCTCTCTCCCTGTCTTCTTCATTTCCTTCTTCTTTTCCTACTTATTTGTTGGCTGTTTGCCCACATTGCAGCATAATGGTCACTAAGATTAAGATTTCTCCCATTTCCCACTGTAATCCTAGCCCCTAGAATAGTCCCTGACTCATTGCAGGTGCTCAATTAATAAATACCGCTTATTGAGTGGCTTCTGTATACTGGGCACTGTAGTAGTTTCACTAGATACCTATATCTATTTCTCAAAACAATCTTTCGAAGAATTAAGTATGCATAAGTTGAAGCACAGAAAGGTTATGTGACATAGCTAATTAGTGTTTAACTAAGTTGAGTCTAGAAGGCCTGTCTGATTTCAAAAGCCATGGGTTTTGTTTGTTTGTTTTTATTCAACATTGTTTCACTCTACTTGATTTTCAGGCCCCACATTTGTGACCAAGCATCATTGTGCTTGTTTTTCATATTTGATTTTGCCATTGCCTTTTTACAGCTATTGATATCTAGTGTCATTTTTGCTAAGATTGATACTAATAAGTTTACTCATCTTTTAGATTATTTTCCTTCATAGATATAAGACAATTTTTAATCAAATATAATGAAACTGATGCTAATTAATATCATGGAAATGAGTTTTTTCTGAGACCTTAGTAGATACTGATAGTAGTATTAAATAGTTTTATCTTCCTTAATCAATTTCTTTGTGGCTGGCTCTTTTTCAGTCATTATATCAGCTTGTATGTTTGCTTCCCCCTTACTCCACGTAGTTTTTAATTTTCTATTTCAATTTATATAGAACGTCAACTTACAGACCTCAGATCTTTTTTAAAAATGGGTGTGGAAAGAGAGAGGAGGTGGAAATATAAACCAAAATGAATGCATGCATTTGGAAGTGTCCTGGCAATTGAGTGATGTCATTCTGAACATCTTAAGACAAACAATGAGAGTGGGAGAAGCTTGTGGTGAGTCAGGAGGACAGCAGGCACAGGGCTGACTAAATGGAGGGCAGATATTCCTAACTTGGGCTTCATGTACCAGCTGTATCTTTATATCTCTACATGGTGGGGCAAATCCAGACGCTAGTGGGATATACCCAAGATCTGTGGAGAAAAGTGCAGATTTCCATCCATAGACCTCCTCCCACCCCTCTCCTTGCCTTCAGATACCCATAGACTCTCCAGAATCTTTTCCATTTACCCATCCTGACCACAAGCTGATGGATGATACCTGGGAGCACCAGGTGCTCCCTGGTGCCTGAATTAGTTGTTGTATCACTTGGGAGCCAAGGGGACCAGAGAATATAGAACAAGGAAATATGGAAGACCTAAGACTTACTCGTTAGTTTGAAAAAAGCTGTGAGGCCACACCTACCAAGGTACCCCCTACTCCAGCTTCCTTATCCTACAACTGACCCTGTCCCTTTGCCATTTTTCTTATTTCTTTATGGTCAGCTTCTTGACACCAGCTTATACCCTCTTTTACCTGTTCTTCCTGAGGTTCCTGTGCACTACCCTTGTCCTGCCTCATCCCACTCACCCATCAACCTGCCCTGTCTCTCTCCGGTTCCTGTTGCTCGGGTCCTGGTATCTCTGGCCTTGTCTTTTTCTGTGAGTGCATGAAAGGAGATCAGCTGGCCCATCTGCACTCTTTCACTGCAGTCCACCTTCCCTTTTATACTATACCACTCCCATCCTCACCATTCGGCTTTAAAAACATAAAAACGAGTTCTCTACTGTCAACAGTGCTCATGCACCCCCCAATCAACAAATGTTAGAGGTCTGCTGAGATCTTAGTGCCCATCGCCTAAGAAATTTTATTTCACGCATAGGGTATCATGCAAAAAAAAAAAAGTGTTGATGTTCTCTACCTCTACTTTACAGTTTCGAAGCCTCAAGAAGTTAAAATTTGCCTATACTTGGTTGGCGCTCAGTCTACACTGAAAAACAGTCTGCACTATTCAAAATTGCTCCCAACCATTAAATTCTGCTTAAAGAGGTTTTTCTTTTTTCCTCTGGGTAATTAGGTCAGATAATAACCTAACAAAAATATTTAACTACTTTTGTCCCAATTTTTTAGAAGTGAAGTTCAATGTGTATTAATCTGCTTATTAATCTCCAAGTTTATGTGAATAATTCTGTCTCTACATACTAACTTGAAATTTTATAATTTTTTAGCTCCAAAGGAGAAAAATAAACCAAGTAGTTAAAAAGTTAAGGGTAAAAGTAAACTTCACCCCAATTAAATTATTTTCAATATTTCTAGACATTTTAGTGAGAGGCTTTTAAAAAATAAAAGTTATGAAAGTGTCGTGAAAGTGTATTTTTATATTTCATAAATCTTGACTATTCTTATAGTATAACAATACTATTGATATTAGGTGATTGGAAGCAAACTTATTTGTTACATAAAACAAGGCTGTATTTCTCAGAGTAATTTCTTTGAGCATAATTATAATTTTCCCCCAGCAAGTCCAGAGCACATTCTGGTAGGTTACCCTGCTTTTCATCATAGCTTTGTCAGTATTTTCCTAGGACGATAAATATTCCTTGAAAACATGATTTGTGATGACTGTTTACTATTCTATTAAATGCTGTTCCATGATTTTGTTGCTGTCTCATGGGATTTTGACTGGTTCTTATTTTTTCATATTTAAAAAAAATATAGCATTATGATTTCTTGATTTCTCAAACTCAAAACTTGTTTTCCTCTGACCTGGAAGAGCAATGATCAAGTTAAGACCGAGTTTAAATGCTACTGCTGGATGCTTCAGTCCTTCAGTATTTGTATTGTGGATGGCATGGGGAGTTTTTGGTTTTAAGTTTCCTGACAGCCTTGTCCTACTGCTTCTTATCTTCCTGCCTGATAGCCAGACCACCTGACCACAACCGGGCCAGGATGGGTAAAAATAGGCCCAGTTAGGCTCTGAGTGGCCAAGACCAAGCTGGAGGTGAGGTTCAGCCTGTCTCCTTGATGAATCTTCAACCCTGGGCCTTCTTTTCCCATTGGATAGCTGGCCTCCCACTTTTTCCTTAGATCAGTCCTCATCTAATGCTATAGTGTGATGGCTTGGTTTCTTTCAGTTCTAGTTCTCAAATTTCTCTTCCAGTAGCTGCATAGACAAATTCAAAATTGTGTTTTTTATCAAGATACAGGTGTTTGGTCTTTGACCCCATTCCAGGCACAGAGCTCCTAAAACCCTTGGAATTTTTCAAGTGGTGAGAGAGATAGAGTTATCTTTTGTTATGTTAATGAGGGAATGTTTGGAAAGCACCCAAGGATGGAAGCCATTTGCCTGGAGAACCAACTGAGTAATTAGAAAGTTAGAATGCTGTCCTATCATCGGCCCCAACCTCCAGGGAGGGAAGACCGGCTAGAGATTGAGCTCAATCACCAAGGGCCAGTGATTTAATCAACTGTGCCTATGCAATGAAGCCTCCATAAAAATCCAAAAGGACGTGGCTCAGAGAGCTTCAGTGTTGGTGAACACATGGAGATTTGGGGAGAGTGGTGTGCCTGGAGAGTTCATGGAAGCTCCATGCCCTTCCCCCATACCTTGCCCTATGCATCTCTTCCATCTGTCTGTTCCTGAGTTATATTCTTTTACAATAAGCCAGTAGTCTAGTAAGTAAAATGTTTCTAAGTTCTGTGAACTGCTCTAGCAAATTAATTGAACTCAAAGATAAGGTTGTTGGAACCTCCAATCGAGGGCTAGTGGGGCAGAAGCACATGTGACAACCTGGCTGGCAGTTGGCATCTGAGTGGGGGATGGGCAGAGTCTTGTAGAAGTGAACCGTTAACTTGTACAATCTGACATCATCTCCAGGTAGATAGTATGAGACTTGAGTTGGATTGTAGGACACCTAGTTAGTGTCAGAGAATTGTTTGGTGGCATGGGGAAGAAACCCACACACTGGAATTAGTCGGAATCAGAATCGTAACAACCTAGACTTGTTTCAGTACTACAGTCCATGTTGGGCTTTCACATTTCATCCCCAGAACTGGATCCTGACCTGGCAGCTGGGTCCTGCTTTCTGCTGAGGAGGTCCTTAATACCCACAAGCCCTGTCTGCCTCTCAGATCTGGAGGACGTTCCTTCACACACTGTAATCGACTCCTATATGCTAAACTCAATATTCTTGGTTTTTTCTTCCAATGTCCTTTTTCTGAAAAGCAGAGCTCTCTTCTGTCTACAACTGCATCCTTTCTCTACGTCCTTGTCCCACACCAGTGACGAGGGTTAGCTCCTCCCGTGAGTCATCACCCCTCCTGACCCTGGCTCCTCTTTACTCTGTCGGCAAGCGACCCTGCCTCTCTGTGCCTCTTCTGCGTCTTTACGTGGAGATAATAATAGTCCTTGCCTCATAGAGTGAGATGCAATAAATTAAAATGTGAAAAGAGCTTAGAATGTTGCCACGTAAGTGTTTAATGTGTCTTAGCTTTATTATCTTAGAAAATTTCTCTCCAAGCTCTGTTAGCACCAGTGATGAAATTCAGGCTGCTCTTTCCTCGGAGTCCCACCGCAGGGATGGACAAAGACAGGCGGGAGAAAGCTCTTGGATTGCTGCTTCTCTTTCTAGGACATTGCAAATGGCTCAACAGTCCTCCTGCCAAATTCAGAGCCCACAGTCAATCGGGTTTCGCTTTTATCTTATTTGAAGCAAGTTAATAAAAAAATATATATATTGACTTCTGAATCGTACACAATGGGATTCTAATGGGTATTTGCTAAAGGGGACATTCCACATGTACAAAGGGCTTGCTTTGAGCCGTATCTCTTTAGTTTCACATTCCAGACTTGAAGTGAGGTAGGAGGAGGCTGGGAAAAGTGTGTTGAAATTCAGTATATTATGTAACTCTCAAGAGATGGACCACAGAAAAAAGGAATGCTGACAAATTCATAGAAATAAAGTAGAATGGTGGTTGTCAGGGTCCAGGAAGCGGGGTAGGGGAGGTAAATGGAGAGATATTGGTCAAAGGGTGCCAACGTTTGGTTTTAAGTTGATGAAGTTCTGGGGCTCAATATTCCCTGTGGTGACTCTAGTTAGCAACAACGTAGAGTATATACTTGAAAAGTTGCTAAGCGAGGTCTTAAATGTTCTCACCACACAGAAAAAAATTGTAATACTGTGAGGTGATAGATGTGCTAACTGATCTTACTGTGGTCATCATTTGGCAACATGTATGTGTATCAAATTATAATATTGAGACCTTTGCACTTATACATTGTGTGTCAATTATATCTCACTAAAGCTGGGGTGAAAGGCATGCTGGGAGTCCTTCACAGGTGGGCCAGCAGCTTGTGATCAAATTTCCAAATTAACTGGTGGCAAAATCAATGTATTTCTGTAATGTCTATTAGCGAGAACGCTGAACCAAACCCAGTCGGTGATGTTGAGCAGAACAGGTGAAATGTTGTAAGAGGTCAGAGCGGTAGCTGAAGACGATGTACTGAAAACTAGGATGGCCTGTTCACTGGGACATGCAAAAACTTGTCTCGTGACTCTGGAGAAGGACGTCAGCAGGGCGGTGTACTGCTATCCCTGCAAGTTGAAGGTGGACAAAAAGAATAAAGAAGGGATGGTTTGAATAGGCACATAGAGACACTACTCTGAGTGTTGGCTGGTTCCATAGTAATCATTTTTTACCTGTTTCACTTTGTTTAGAGCCTATTAATCCTTCATATGAGTGCCTAAAATTCTTGTGCTGAATGAGAAAAAAAAATTAGGTTGTCACTAGAAGATTCTAAAAATGGACAGGAGAGATCTTTCAAGTGCATATTAAGCATGATTAGAAGTCCCACAATGCAGAGGTGACCAGCATTGGAAATGACAAGGAAGCATGTCAAGTGGAAAAACAACGGGTTAATTCTAATCTTCCCATTGTGCCAGGTCTGAGGCATCACCAGAAATAGCAGCAGCGGGTCCTGGAAGCTGTGGCCGGTGTCCGAATAGGACATGAACACGGGAGGAAATGGGGATGAGGAGGCCGGTTATGCCTCATTCTTTCCAGCCCCCCTTACGCACACAGGAAGTCACGGCGGGGCCTGTCATCTCTTCGGACAAAAGATGATGATGTAAAAAGAGCCCGAAACATAAAGATGGCAAATACTCATCCTTAAGTCATGTAAACTACCTGCCTGACACTTCATCTGATTTATTTTTTGAACCTGAACATCTCATCGTGTAATTTCCGTGGTCGTATATCCCCTTCTGTTCCCTGAGAATGAGACACACTTTCTTTTTCCCCAGCTTGTCCTCAGGGACCCTGCCACAGTTATTTTGGAATGGTTCTAAATCTAGTTTAAACACAAAAAAGAGGTATTTTTGTTTGATTTCCTTTTTTTCCTTTCTTACAAAAATAAAACGTGTCAAGCTAAGCTAAACAATGGACTTAAATGTCGCTTTGAGATCATGTTCGTTCTGATAATATAAAATTTGACTCCTGTTACATCCTCATTTTGGTGCTGATGTTTGCCCATATAATACGTTTAAATTGTTGGTATTTGTCAGCTGTTCTCAGGCATAATTTCATCAACTGCTTTTTCAAAACTTACATTTTCCCTTACATTTGAAACATCATTCACTAAACACCAAATAAGTTAATAGCACTTGAAGGTATTGAAGCTTTCTTCACAAATATCATTAAATTTTAAATAATTGCTTTTTTCTATATATGCATCTTTTGAGGATTCTCAGAATACTTTTACAATAGTTGCCTTTGAGAGATATAGCATTCAAAGCAGTAGCATCTAATATATTTTTAACATCTGAATTCTTGCAGGGTAATTTTCTGGTTTATTTCCTTTTCATTCCTTTGAGAACTTAGTAGCAGGCAGCCCTTGCTCTGTGCATGCTGTGTTAACTGAAACTCATTTGTATCAGAACCATGAAGAGTGAGAGCTGCTATATGGTTGGTTGTTTGTTTTAACGTCATCAGCATTCAAACATCACTTTTAGGAGACCGGCATACCTTGGTATTCTGATAGCAATGTCGTTTTTCTCTAAAGTATTGAGAAATGATTTAGACTGCCTTTAACAGACATATATTTCCCCTGTTCGGACCGGCCTCTGGCTGCTTTCCCAGCGCAGGACAAACACAAAGGGCTCTCTGTGCAGTTCAATGTTCCCACCAAGTGGTTCAACTAGAATTCCGGTTTTTTGTCAAATGCTTCCCAGTGTTCGTGAAAAGAGCAAGAGAGTCCCCTCAGTGACCCTTTGTGTCCCACATGGTCTTGCAGGTTTCCAGCCACTGACGTCGTAGCCAGCTGCTGCTGAGAAACTGGTGAGCCTCTGCCACTGTCCCCAGACACTCCCTACCAGTAACCTGCCCCCCATGCCAGCACGTGCCCCTCTCTCTTGCGCACGCTCTACTCCCTGGCTCTCATGCCCCTGGCCCTTGGCAGTTTATTCAAATGGAAGATACTATTAGTGTGCACCTCATAGGGTTGTTTCAAGGGTGCAATGAAATGCCTATAATGCCCTTTGCATTTTGCAAACACAGTAAATATTCAGTAAGTGTTAGCGGTTATTACTGCCCCAAAGAAGATAATTCTGAGGCTTGAAGCCATTCTCTTAAAAGACATTAATTCTCAGTTTTCAAGAGCAATTCGAAGCTTCCATTCTAATCTGATCCAGACCATGGTATTAGTTTTCTGCAGCTGCTGTAAAAAATTACCATACATTTGGTGGCTTAATACAGCATGGATTGAATATCTCACAATAATAGAGGTCAGAAGTCCTACAGTCCGGGTGCCACTTGGGGTTGCATTCTTCCAGGAGGCTCAAGGGGAGAATCCATTTCCTTGCCTTGTCCAGCTTCTAGAGGTTGTAGCATTCCTTGGCTCATGGCCCCTTCCTTCACCTTCAAAGCCAGCAGCACGGCATCTTCACATCTCCTCCCCTCTCTCTGTGCACTGCCTCCATGATTGTATCTTCTTCTGTGACCCTGACACTACTGCTTTTCTCTACTCAGGAACCTCGTCATTACATTGGGCCCACCCTGATAGTCTGTTATAACGTCTTCATCTCTCTATCACAAGATCACAGGGATGGGGATTAGGATGTAGACATAATTGGGGGTCCGTTAGTCCATCTACCACCACCACTTTTAAGATTTCATTTGATTTCTTATCTGTAATAAAAACCAAATTCTAGGTGACATTGAAGTTTTGAACTCAACCAACTCAACCCTCAAGGCTCTTCATTCCTAGGGTTGTTTACAACTTTTCATGTATCAGAAATATCCAGATGAAAACTCTGGCAGACCTTGTGAGTTGGCTGATCCATCACCCAATTTCTAACCCTTTTTCTCTTTATTGTCTCTATTCAAAAGTTCATACTTCTTTGGAATGGCCACGTGGCACAGTTTTTGCTAATGAGTTATAAGTAAAAATCTGTTGTGAATTTTGAGAGACTTTGCTTGTATCATTAAAAAGGACATATATCCTCCCTTTTTTTGGTTGCAGACCTGATAGTTGGAGCTTCAGCAGCCATCTTGTAATCATGAGGAAAAGGCTGGGCCAGGGACTCACAGAGACATTGACCCTCCATTGCTGAATTACTGAAACAACTTCCATAACCAACCTGGCAGCTTCTGTCATGCTAGAATAAGTAAACTCATATTTGTTCTAGCCCCTATATTTAGGTTCTCTGTTACTCATAGCTGACTAAATATAATGGTAGTATAAAAAATTACCTAGCCTGACCATAAATGCCTCATCCCTCAGAAGCCATACAGAGGACTGACAAAAGTGGGAAGAAACGCTAATAATATTATAATGAATAATGAATTTACATGATTATATGACAATTTTTAGACTTATTAATGGAAAACCCCTCTTTTGAGTCAAGTCAAAAACTAAACAGAACCAGAAATAAATCTTTGGCTAACGTAAGCTGTCAAGGAGACCTTGCCAAGTATTTTCCTTTTTACATTTCCCATTTTTATATCTAATCGTAGCTCCTGCTTACCCTTAAATGCCTTATTTCTGTAATAAAAAATAATTTTCTACCTCTGTTTATACTAGACTTGGTTTACTTGTTTTCTCACCATTGTTTTTTCTTGAGTCATTGAGTTATGTTTCTTTTAGTTCTGAAATGTCAAGGTTCTGTATCACTGAAGAAGCAAAAACCTTTGTTTTTAAAGGCTAAAATACTTCTCTCACAGGGGCTTTCCAAAATAACTGAATGGCATACTCAGGAGTGCAAGTTATAGGGAAACCCCTTAGTTTCTCTCATCCCCCAACAGCAGCCAATTTTCCATGAAGCACTGACAGTAGACTCAAAAAATGTATGTGCACATCTTCTGACCTCGGAAGACACAATGTGCCAGAAGGATGAGTGGTCAATAGCATGTATGTAGGTTCATGTGGAATTTGGGTTGCTTGGAGAGAACAGAGAAAACCCAGCAGATAAGAGAGAGAGGTTCAGTTATCAGACCGTCTTGGTAGTAGCTTTAATCTTTAGAGAAAAGTCTACAGTCTTATCTGAAACACGTTAATTAAATTATGAGAACGGTTCCCAATGTAGTTTTTGTAATGCTAGGAAACTCAAGGAAAATTTTGTAATTTCAGGTATTTCAGCCCCATTTGTAGTATGAACATTTCAGAAATACTCATATAAATATATATTTTTAAATTTTAAGATGCTGTCGATTTTATAAAGCACTATCAATTTAAATACAGCTTTTGTGTGTGTAAGAAAAAAGGCAAATCACATCGAATGGACAAACCAATTCTTACACAGACTAATTACAGGGAGACTTAAAGTATGCAAAGCAAGAATTTTAGTCTTTGAAGGAAAATAGTTCTTCGGGCTCCTTTGGAGAGATCTGAGCTCAGATTCCTCATTTTGAACAGAGGAATGTGAGCTATGGTGATGGGGGTGGGGCGTCGAGGGGCTGCTAGAGAGAAATGCCAAGAGAATTAGGAGAAAGGAAAGATCAGATCATAACTTGATCGATATTTAGAACAAATGTAAAACTTGATTATCTTCAGAGAAGAATAGAATTTCCTGCATGGATTTTATTTATCCTGGCCCATTTGAAGATAAACAGGGCCTGCCCTTGGCAATATTGTGAAAAGATGAAGACCTTTTATAGCTCATGGGAAAACACCCAGGAAAATCAGGAATGTGAGTTTGGGTTCTAACTTTACAATTAATTTATGGTGTGACAGGAACACGTTGTTTAAGCTTCCTGGCCTATAATATTCTCTTTTGCAAAATTAGCACAATAGACTGTTCATTTCCCACAAAATATCTGAGCCACTGGGAGCACAGAAATGTATTTCTTTGGGATTATCCAGTGAGTCATGGGCTGGAGTGAGATGGGGGATCTCCCCCCCATTGTAGCAGAGTGGCCACAGGGCCTTGGCTAGTGAAATGACACCTCTGGGCTAAGTGGGCTGCAGCGCTGGGGTCAGGAGCTGGCACCAGGCACCCACCAGCAATGTGCAAGCTCCTTAATGACAGCCCCCCAGGCAAAGGGGCTGATGAGGAGTGAGAGCAAAACCCACCGAAGACCATGAAGACTAGCAGAGGCTAAAAGTAGAGAAGCACCTTCACTTTCCAGTCTGCACGGCAAGGACAGATGGTGAAAGCCAAGTGGTCAGTTTGTCTCTGCCTTCAAGCCATAGCTTGCTGCTCACACCACCTTCGGGGTCTGCTCTGAGGCACTAGTAAGCACTGTTAACCTGACCGAACCCGCTAAGTGATCGAGCAGTGGGTAAGAGGGGCTTTTTAAGATGACAAAGGGACCAAAATGTGAAATAATATAACAAATTGAAAGTAGGGGAGGAATATCTGCAAATGCAAATGGAATGAATCTGGAAAGAGTGAAAGGAATTGTGAAGAACAAAGATTTATCATAACACCCAGGTTGACCAGCGTCCTGTGCCATGCAATTAACCATGATCACATGCTTTCTAATTATAAGTGAATAGACTTAAGAAGGATCCTTTAGAACCTAAACAGAAGAACAGGAGTTTTGTTCTCATTCTACAACGGCATTTTTCAAAATGTAGGTCACAACTCAACAGTGTGCCATAAAATCAATTAGTGGGTTATGAGTAGCAATTTTTCTCTTTGATGGAATAAAGTGGAAGAGGAGATATCAGATGACTTCACACAGAGTAGGTTAGTGGAACTTGTGTGTGTGCACACGTGCGCATGCACACGCATGCTGCAACATGATGTAAAATGTATTTCTTACTATGGAAAGCTCTCAATAAAAATGTCAAAAAACAAAACAATGATCCTGGTGTGACATTAGGTGAGGCATCCAGAAATTTGGGGGCAAACTTTGTGTTATGGGTTGAATTGTGTTCCTCAAAAATGTATGTTGAGTCCTAACCCCCAAGACCTGTGAATATGACCTTATTTAGACATAGTGTCTTTGCAGACAGTTTTGGGTTTTTGGGGGTGTTTTGTTTTGTTTTGTTTTTTGCAGCCTAGTTTAGGCTGATATAGTTGGGAGTAATTTAAACATAATGGGAATTTCACATTTGATTATGTGCAACTTATTCTGGAAGAAACACTCAGCGAATGCAGAAAACGGCACTAGCGGAACTGAACTGTATAATAAAAAACCCAAAATACACGCCCGTAACCTCAGACACCTAGCCCAGCTACGTCAGTTCACCACGTATTATGAGCCACACCCATCCATGTCCGTTATTACAACTTACCTGACTGACTTCAGAAAACTTTCCTTCCACGACTTCACATGAACTCTCAAACTGTAACCCTTCACAGGCAAAGTCCATCTTTGCCAAGGTAAAGTACCATATATATTGTAATAGTGACGCATACACGTTCCATTTAATAAGTGTGAAATTGTGCTACCTTTTTTATCAGGTTCTCACTCTCTGTTTTTTTGTTTTTGTTTTTGTTTTTGTTTTGTTTTGTTTTGTTTTTTTACAGGTCACTGATGATGTTTTTGAGTTTTGTGCCCCAATCACATTTTTTTCATATAAACCCTGTGGTTGTCACTGTGGGATTTTGCAGGGCACAGTGATGTTTGGGAATGCCATGTTGTGTGATAGCAGAAGTGAGTGTATGGTAGTTAAAACTGTGATACTGGTTGAGATCATCGAGTGGGTGAGTGTAGATACAGAAGAGGCCAAGGGTTGAGTCCAGGGCACCTCAACCTTAACAGATAGAGAGGAGGAGCCTGCAAAGGAATCACCTGGTGAGACAGGAGGAAACGCAAGAGACATGCTATTCTAGAAGCCAAGTGAAGTCAGTGTTTGAAGGAAGGCCTAATTAATTGTATCTGGTGCCACAGAGAGATCAAGAAGGGAGAAGACTGACTGAGAAGTCACCACTGAATTTAGTGACGGCTGAATTTAGTAATTTGGTGGCATAGTAGGGATAAGCCTACTTGGAGAGAATATATTTTTTGAATAATCATGAAATCAATTTTATTTGATTTTAACACAAGTCTTTTTCAAGTAAGTTCTGTCATTAACATGCACATTTATGTCTTGTATGGTATCTTGTAGATCAAGCTCTGCTTTGATTTTTAAATATTGCTATGGAGTCCTTTATAGGCGTCTGACCGTGGGATAGAAGCACTGTGTTTAAAGGAGCAGATTCTAGAAGTGAGACAGACTTCTTTGTAAATTCTGGTTTCACCACTTACTAGTTATCTGAAGTAAGCCTTGCTCTTCAGATTTCCAAAGTAAGGTTAATATCCTATCTCGTCCTATCTTAATGTCAGGATTGGGTGAGTCAAGTGCGTCTGACCCACAGGATGCTCGTAAAGGCGATTAATATTTTTACAATGGTAGATGTAACAGTTGGCTTTGAATTTACAACAGAGTTGGGGAGATAAGACACAACAAATTAAATAAGCATAAATAAGTATAGCCGAAGTAACCAGGGAAAGTGATACTTAAAATGGGACTGAAAGGACAGTGAGAAGTGTCCCCTGGGTTTGCTGTGCACCTGCTACTCTGTGATGCCATAGCCGCACGTACTTGCTTGGTCCTCATACCACACCATGAGGAAGCACACTCTCCCCAGTGCGTGGGTGAGAGGACTGATGCTCCAGGAGGCTCATATCTTCCTCCAGGTCCCCGATTCGGGGGGGGGGCTGGATATGGACTGGGTGTGCTCATCTCCCAAATCCATGCTTGTGGTGACAGAGGACAACAGCAGAGAGGTGTGGGGCCACCTCTCCACCTTCTGCCTTATGCAAACACTAATAAGACAACCAAACCAAACCAAACCAAACCTGTGGCATGCAAAGCTTCGTTTTAGCCTGATACCTCAACTAAAGAACTACATCTGAGAAACAAGCCCAAGAGAAGCTAGTTGCATATTCTTACGCTGGACCTTCTCTTCTTCTGGTAGGGTTAAATCTGTGGCAGAGCAGGGTTGTCGGGAAGGTGTGGAAGGAAGGTGAGAATGAGCAGCAAGGGCGTATCAAGGAGTGCTTACAGGAAACAAACACTGCGGTGTCTATTTCCCAGCCTGGCGGGTCCATGACCATACTCTGCAGGGGACTGTGCAGAAGTCCTAGGACTTCTCAGATGCAGTGATGTGGGCTGCCTGACATTCAGGCATGCACAACGTTGTGATGGGTGAGTTAGTGCCAGTGCCCCACCCTTGAAGAAGGGGCGATGGAAGCCAGTTGATGCCCACTTCCCGATTTCTTCCCTAGCTGACTGTTCTGTGATATATTCTGTAAAATTCTCCAGAAGATTCTGTGGGATCGAGCACCAGTTGACAATAGCAGTGCCAATTCAAGAACTCATCCTTGTTTTGGGGTTTACTTCCTTCTCCTTTGCTCTCCCTGCCTCTCACACCTGTTCCCTGAGATAAGTTCCCAAATAAACCGCATGTGCACAGCCTTCACTTCAGGCTCTCCTTTAAGGGAAACCCGGGCTAAGCAGACGCTCTCAGCCAGTAGGTTCAAGGAGATTAAGGGATCTCTGGGAGACAGTGAGAGAGAAGGGGGTGGCAGGGAAGGGAGGGATGAAG
Source organism: Ailuropoda melanoleuca (assembly GCF_002007445.2). Lineage (NCBI taxonomy): Eukaryota > Metazoa > Chordata > Mammalia > Carnivora > Ursidae > Ailuropoda > Ailuropoda melanoleuca. Next base: position 83,634,284 of record NC_048227.1, on the reverse strand, counting down.
AGAGAAGGAGAGAGCAGGGAAAGGGGGGAGGGAAAGAAAGAGAGGGGGAAGGTAGAGATAGAAGGAGAGCTGAAGCTAAAGAAAGCAAACTTCAATCTTCTGAGGAGGAACACAGTCACTGCCAACCCTCATGCCAGCAGGCAGCTGGGAGGAAAAATACACAGCCCAAGCACAATCTCCTCCCACCCAGAGCCCCTACCAGAGCCTTCTATGGCTGAACCAATTCCCAGAGTGTGAGGAAGGGTTAGCTTTCATGCAGTTCATAGAGGCTAGCCTCCCAGGGCACAGACTAGGCAAGAAGGATAGAAAGTAGAACTGGAAGCAAACAGAATTGCCAGCACAAGCACGTTTACCCACACACCAGTTTTCTCTCCTGCTGACTGTGAGTCTTACAGAATTGACTGCAGCACTGACATACGTCACAAGGCCATCTTTTCAAAATGGGAAATGTTTCTAAGGTGAAGTTGTTCTCGTAACCACATAGAAATAACTTGTTGGCTACACATACATTTTATCACCATTGAGCATCACCATCCTAGTAAACTCAGTTATCATCTGGATTAAGCAGCTTAGGATATGAGGACGAGTGTGGACGTGCATCCAGAACATCCCCTGGTTCAAATCCCAGCACTGCTACTAACAAAAATGGTGCCATTGAACAAGTTTCCTTCTCCCTCTGAGTCCCAGTTTTCTCATCTGCAAAATAGAATTAAAATATCAACCCCACCTCACAGGATTTTTGTGAGGAGTCAATGAAAGAAGATATTGTAAATGGTGGCTGTTTTTTCTAGTACTGCTCTCTTAATTACTGCCCATTTATTATGCCTCAAATTTCTATTTCTCTCTAAGAGATGTATGTATGTTATTAACACATTCATATAGAATAGGATTAACCATCTCATAAATCTAAAAATTTCTCTAGATATTTGAAGATTCCTCTTAAAATTGTAGTTGGATAAACTGTCATATTTTATTATCCCTCTGTCTTCTTGCTCTTAACTGTATAAAATATCCTGAAGTTCATCTTAAGTGACAGGTGAACTAGTTATTCTTCAGTTGCATTCAGGCTTCAAAGGTCTTTCAATTGGTTTTACATTAAAATCGACTGTGATGAAGTAATTTATGCTCAGACTCTGCCCACAGTTGTCTGATTGCTGGTGGTGATGAATCACTGAAGGAAGGGCCCACATTTCTGTGCTGTTGGAGCTTTTCACTTAACCTCTGAGTCTGCTGGGCTGCTTGCCGGTTCACTGGAAAATGGCCTCTGCTTGGAAGCCGGGCAGGAGGGACTTCTTGCCACAAGGCTCATCCTTGCTGTATTAAAAAGGTTTGGTGAGAACCTAGGACTTTGTGTTAAGGAAAAACTATGCTCTGTCTCAGGTGTAATTAATCTTGTATCTAAAAATTTGTGGTTCTGTGAAATATAATGTATTTAGTTCTTTTTCTCTTGTCCTTTGAGAAAAATATACCCATTTCTTTTGGAGAAATGTGCTATATAAAGAAAATATATCTATCTTTCCTTATAAACAATTTTCTCATTATTTTTTCCCTCTTTCCCAAATAGGATTTTTTTAGTGTGAATGAAGAGAGAAGAAAAATAATTTAATGAAAGAGAAACATGTATACAAATTTATGGTAATACTAGCCTTATTTAAAAACAAAAGAAGGAAAATAATGAAGCAACGCAAATGAGATCACAAAGAAAATCAGATGTATTTTGAAAATAATAATGTTTATGTTTTCTCCCGGATTATGTAGTTGTTAAACCATATATTTAACTTGTTGAATATCTTGTGGTTATTGCTCTGTTTATAAAAATGATTGCCAATTTCAAGCCTCATTCGGGAGAGTGAGCCAGAGGGCATTGTGGTAAATGTGCGCTAATCCTAAAATAGTGTTTGAACATGAGAGCTGGCACTCCTTGGCAGGACTCAGGTATTACAACCAAGGCTTAAACTACAACAGAATTTGAAAACTATCCTACATGGAAACTTTTTCTTGGACAGCATATATTTTGAATCTCTGCTTTCAATGAATGGAGCAAGAAGGGGCTGTGAACTACATTTTCAGCTGGGGAGATGTGAAGCGAGCTCATGGAAGGTGGTAAATTAAAGGATGAATTAAATCTTCCCTTTAAAAAAAGAAATCAGAAAAGCCCTATTTTGACTAGGTGTTAGGAATACTATGGCCCTTGGTACTCAGTCAATGGGAAATTTTAATCATAGATCCTTGGGAAATTGACAAGACTACTCATTGCCCTATACTTCCCTCTGACGGCAAGTATCTACCTGTCCTAGGATTGTTGAAGCCCTTCCACGTCTTAGAATTTGGATGCCACTCTTTGGGGAGAGGTGGATTTAAGGAGGCACTCTCCTGGATGGTGCAAGTGCAGGGTGGGCACCTGGCAGTAAGCATCTTGTATTTTGTATCCAATGTGCCTCACTGGTCTCATCCAAGTCCTGGCTTTGAGAGGAACCCAACATTATCTGAGAGCTCTGAGATTTAGGCAATACAGTGATTTGGGTGTCTCCCAGGCACATGCAGAGAAGGGGAGCCCTCTGGCTTGGGTGCTGCATCAGCTCCAGTAAAGAGAAAGTGCTAGTTGCTATGTCTCAACCTCAACTGTGTCAAGTGACAGTTTACTCCTCTGATGAAAATGCACCTAGAATGTCAGAATGCCCCTGTGACTGATTTGTCTCCCACAATCAGCCAAGGCTGGTCTGCCTGCCTGCTTGAGCCACTGAGAACATGTCTTTTCAAAGCTGTCTAGTTTGACTATTTCTCAAATGTCTTACAGATGGCTGGGTTGGTCTTCTACTAGATTCTCTCTGGAGCATTCTCTCCAATCATGACCTTCTGTTCCTACTCCAGAGGCCTTGATATTGACCTCCCTATTCTGTTTGGTGATGTGGCAATTGGACATTCTTCTGGTCAGAATGTCCAGATGTTGTTCTCAGCTGTGTCTCCTCCACTGTAGGGGGATGAAATTGTTCCTGAAAGAGTTCTAACACCTAATGTCTTGACTTCTTGGATTTTGCATATTTAGACAAAATTTTTCTTATGATTCCCAGATATGGCTTCTTCTTCTCTAGTCCCCAAAGCACCTGGCCAATATCTTGTTTATTGCTCTCTCTGCCCTGAATCCACAGTGCTGGTATACACATCTTGCCCTTCTCACCAGATTATGGACTCCACAAGTCCAGGGACAATGTCTCATTTAGCTCTGATTCTCCACAACAGATAATCCAGCACCTGGGGCTTGGGATATGTCCCAGAAAGAATTCTTAAATGAATCAATGAGTAATAATTGAATTTGTTACTATGGAAGGGAATTCTTCAAAATTTGTGCTTCTAATTGGACAGGAAAGTATTCCTTTTGGTTCTCAAGCTTCTCTTTGCTAGTCAAAGGACTGCGATAGGAAGGTATTGTGGTAACTGAGGGATGGCCAGAAGGAGCATGAAAACAGATGCGGGAAAGAAACATGGTCATGAGTCAAGCTTAGGCATTTGTTTAGATAATAAGGGGGTAATGCCTGAGTTAGTAATGAAGTAGACTAGACAGTTTAAAAAGTACAAAATGAGGAAATAATTGTTAGTTGGGATCCTGCTACTTTAGAGTGTCCGTGAAAATGTTAGCAAATTGTATTTATGTTGGATAAGATCCCTAGACTCTATTATTCCAAATATATTGTAAAATTTCTTATGACTCAGTATAGTGTATCCATGTGGTTGAGCCAGGAATGTCATAATGTAATAGAAAGACTCCTCAATGTCATGCCCCTCTCCCATTTTCTGGTTGGTTGTTTTTGAATGAGGCATTTAAGCTATGGATCAATTTTTGTCATAGAAAACAAATAGAAGAGGCTAAGTGATGCCTACGATCTTTCCAATCTCCAAAATGTTATGATTTTATACTTTTAGATGGTTTTGGAAGACATATAGTTGTTCAGAGTGCTCTTACTGGAAAAAAAAAAGATCCATACATACTTCTTTCCATGAATATAACTTAAATATATCAATGTAATTTGGTATATGTTCAATGATTCATTTAAAATATTAATATTTTAATAAATAACATAATAACAAACACTCAACATGTGTGAACCGTTTAATTCTTAATACAATATCTACATTTCTCTCAAAAAACAAAACAAAAATACTTTCTACTTGAAACTCCACACCATGATGATATTGTCATTACCGTTTGCTGAATGACATTTTGTTAGGAGGGGATTACTCCTACAGTTCTGGAGCCATAAAAGCCTCCCTGATGGGAAAAGCGATAAGCATGTGAACAGGGCCTAAGTAGGTAAGTAGAGAAGGGATGGGAGGAGAAAATATCCCCCATCTTTGATTCCTTCCACTATCATTTTCTTCTACCACCACTGCCTCTGTGGAGCCAGAGGAAGCATGGAGAAGACAGAGATGACCAAGCTATCTATTACACATAAATTGAAACCCAAGAGTTCACCTGTCCTTTCTGGTTCCCATTATTTCCCTAGCACTCCCAGTTGTGAAATGGGGTGACCCTACATTGGACCCAGAAGAAGAAGGTGCTTTGGCACTGACTTAAAGAAAGTCTCCTGATGAAAATAAAATTCCTTTTGCTTTACAAAAATATATAAATTATGTACACAGAAAAATTCCTTATGGCCTGACTTGAACATTAAATCCCACTGATGCATAGCATGCTACATTCTTTGGTTCACCAAAGTGTGTTTAAAAATAAGATTTTGCAACTTTCTAAGTTAGTTTAATAATAGGAAGATGGTCAGGCTTGCCTTCTCTTTGTTTTAAACTATACAGGTTCTGATAAAGACAAACCAAACTTCCTTCCTCTGTGTTTCTCCTCTTTTATAGCCTTGGATCCTTCCGGAATACCTATCATCTCAGACTAGGGTAGGATGCCCTTGAGAACGCCCTACCCAGAGGAAACCAACTTTTTTTTTTATTATTTTAAATCAGGTGCACTATGCTATATGCCTTGCATTCATGATCACTTTGCAAAGATATTTCTATGGGGTGAGGTTCACTTGATTGGAATCATAATTTTATATTCTTTCCTATCTCTGATTAGCCACAATCAGTGTCCAGGGAATTGTGCAACTGATCCAGGATTGTTATTTCAGAGCGAACCTGGGCTATGCATCTATTCTTTGTAGACAAATTCGCCCTGAAATCCCAGAAAGTCCAGAGATGAGTCATCTGGAATATCGTTGCTCTGGTATATGAAACTGATCAAACTGGTGTTATCTGGTGTGTGATCAGAGTGTAGTTGAGGGTGTCTAATAGGTGGCGGATGTAGGAAGAAGGCAATTTGAAGAACGACAGCTATTAAAATGAAACAAGGAAGGAACAGCACTACACTGTGGTCCAATCTACTCTGCCATGTGAGGAGGGACCCTGTGTTGGCAGTGACAAGCTGATAGGATAAAGGAAATGAGTTGCTTTGGAAATGTCAAGGTTGGCCATAGTCCTCTCTGAATAATAAAATCTTAACTGCACCATCAGCAATGACTGGAGACAGAAAGGAGACAGAGTTCAATGAGTGCCCAGAGAAAAATGGAATCAATTCTGTATACACTTTTCCTGCTGATATAGACCATCCCAACCCCAGAGCAAACCCCCCACTTGAGAAAAAAATCACACGTGCTCCTCCACTGCCCTGACTTACTTGTAGTTTCCACCAACTTCATGACAAGGTCTAGTTCTTCATCTTGTAACGCAATGTGGTTTTTTCCCCTTCGTTTCTCTTGCAGAGTAAAATATGGAGAATTCGAAAGAAAAGGAATATCTTCACTTTTCCTTAAGACACAGTCCTCATGTTGCTTTTTGAAAAAGGCAAGCATTTTAACTCCATGAAGAAGGAATAAAGTACCAAGTCTGTGCTAGTTCTTGTTTTGTCTTCTTTGTGGATGTGTATAAATAATAGTAAGGCACTTCACGTGGGCTCACGAAGTCACCGGTTTGGGCAGAAGACGACTCAAACCGCTCTTGCCTCCACTCAGCCCTGCCCAGCTGAGGAAGGGCATACAGTCCACAGTTGTGGGCAGGAACGAAGTTGGAAGAGACATAATGACACCCACACCTTCTTGTCAGTTCCGTTGCTCTCCCTAGCTACTCCTTCAGCTCTAGGCTATCTTTCAAAGCCTCGCTCAAATATAGCCTTCTCAGGAAGCCTTCTTTGGTACATACTCCCTACTGTCCCACCCCCAATGAATCATTTTCCTTGTACTATTTCTAGACTTTGGGTATATTTCAGTATCTTGAAACCATCGATCTGCATTGTTTCCTGCCTTGCTCTCCTACTAGAATGTGAACCCTGACAGGGAATAGATGGGATCTGGCCTATGGCCCTCTACCTAATAGTGAATGGCAAATAGTAGGGACCAAATAAATGTGTTTGACTGACTGGTTGCAGCCCTTGGATGGGGCACACAGTCAGTCCAGGATCTATCACACTAATATTATCAGTAAGTTTCCCTTAAAGCCAGTTCCGGTCTATTGTGAAATGTCTTTCTCATGAGCCACTTCCCCTTCCATCCTGTTAACACATATATACACATAATCCAAGCAGAATGTTTCTTTGTGGATTCTAGGCAGTGATGGGGAAATGAAAATACTGTATTGCATTAATTCTAAAACACAGATTTTTTTTCACCTTTTGAATTGAAATTAGGAAGTTTTTGACAATCGATGGCATCTTACAGTTATGATTGGCAATTTTTTTGCTTTTGAATCATACCTAAAATAATGCATCTTTCAATGATGGTATCTCAGATTTGTTGAGATACGGAAAAAGTTGTACCAGGGGCCACGCCAGCCCTATACCAGCTTATATGATGAATTCTGGATACGGTCCAAATTCTACATTAAAAACAAACCGAAACCAGACTTTTCCAGAATAAAGTGAGAGGGTCAGACTTAAGGATCAGCAAGGATGTTTCATGTGACAGTCATTGTTACATCTCTGGCATCTGATCGACTACATGCCTGGAACATACATGCACTTAATACATAAAAATAACTGATAACAGTTTTTGAGTACTTACTCTGTTTTAGTCACTGGATTTTAAGTGCTTTTTATATTTAAGCTCATTTAATACTCAGGATATCACTTTGCGTGGGACTATGATCCCCATTTTTCAGATGCACAGAGTGAAGCTAAGCGTAGAAGGGTACGTGCCCTGCATGTTATAGTTGGTAAGTGGCAGAGCCATGCCTTGTGCTCTGTGTAATGCTTCTTCCCCAGTGAATATTGATTTTGAATAAGTGGTATTTCCTGGCCATTTGCTTGATCAGAGTTGTTAGTTCTCAATTTTCTTTCCAAATTGTCCACTTTCCTGGGCCCCCTAGACTCCACAGGTCATCAAATGACTATCTTAGACTTAACATTTTGATGAATATCGCTTAGTTTGTAATAAACAGTTTATTGCAAAAAGATTTCCTTTATTCAATGATCATAGACAAAATCCTACCAAAATCAAAAATCCCCTAAGAACCATTTGTGATTATGATGGTGTTATATTTCACAAATGTAATATTGTGGAGGTAATATAAATTCATTTTTGTAAGTAGTAAAAACAAACAAAACCACAATCTCTCTTTTTTTTTAATTTATTTATTCATTTGAGAGAGTGAGAGAGAGCACAGGCCAGAGCAGGGGGTGGGGCAAAGGGAGAAGAAGAGAGAGAGACTCTCCAACAGACTTCCCACTGAGTGTGGAGGATGATACAGGGCTTAATATCCCCACCCTGAGATCATGACCTGAGTCAAAATCAAGAGTCAGTTGCTGTGCCCCACACAGTCTTTCTTTTGTAGGATTGTCACCCTGGAGGTCATGGAGAAAAAATTAGATTCAATGGGCTTTGATTGACCTCCTCTTGGGGATGAGACCAGTTGTTCCAATGCCAAGGCACCCAAGCATAATATTGAGAAATTACTGAGGAAATTCACTCCCTGTGTACAAGATTCTGTTAGACCAATCACCTTTTCCTGTTTGTAGTCACTGAAGGAATCAGAACGAGGAGTTGGGGGGCAGGGACTACCATGCTGGGCAATGGAAGGAGCACTTTCGTTGGACCAAGCTCTAGTGTGCACCCCAATCGCCTGGAGGACTTGGTCAAACACAGATTGCTGGACCCACCCCCAGAGTCTCTGACTCATCAGGCTTGTGGCGGGCCCTGAGAATTTGCATTTAAAACAAATTCCCAGATGCTGCTTATGCTGCTGGTCTGGGTGCCACACTGGCCTCATCATTAGAAGGGCCTGAGTGGGAATCCTGACTCCTCTCCAACCTAGCTGTGCCTTAGGGCATTTAATGATCTGTCTTGACTCCTTAAGGGTAACCTGAACTGTAAACTACCTGTTCGCCCCATTTTCTAAGACTTGTACAAAAAGAAATGAAAATAATATATTTGCAAATTACTTAAAAACTTATTCTTGCAGGTATTAGTCCTATTATCATGAAAGAAACTGTAGATTTCTGTCACCTCAGAGAGGAACTGGCAGAACTTTGGAGTTACCCAAGGCCGATGGGGAAACGTTTGGAGAATTCAAAGCACGTGTTGTACCCTGAAGTACCTTGGGAACCAGCATGGAATATAATGGAAAGGACACAGGTTCTGTGCTATGAACCTGCTTACGTGTGTTCAAACCCCGTTTCTCATCTGGAAAATGGGAATGGGAAGATATACCTTGCAGGTTTGCTGAGAGGGCCGTTCAACATAATGCATTTAAAGAAGTAGCACAGGGCCTGGCACACAGTAGCCACTCAGTAAATCTCAGCTAATATCTAGATTTCAGGTTGGTAATATAGCCATTCCAGCGAGCTGTTCAGTTGAGGTAGCTAGTTCCCTGATCCTCAAAGTTCATACTCTAACTATGCTGCTTTGAATGAGCAGTTGGACTCACCGACCTCCAGGGTTACTTCCAAATGAGGTTCTAATTGTCAGCACAAAGCAAACAGCCTTGGTCAGCTGCCAGCAACCAGGACTGTTTTCCTCAGTCTTCCCTTGTAACTGACAGCTTGACTACTCATGTCTTTGCCCTGACCTACCACATAATCGTTAAGCAGACTTTCTGGAATTCCCTAGCAGGCAAAGAACTAACAATAGAAAAATTAAAATTACATGAAGATCAGTGTGCTGAGGTCTTCATTTTCACCCTGGATTATGTGACAGTTGAATCAAGTCTAAACCAGAGAATGCGTGACAGTGCAATGAGCTCTTCACTAACAAATGTCAGATAAGCTTCAGCAATCTGCTCTGGGTGGGTGGAAGTTCCAGGCTTGCAAAACCCCATAGTTAATAGAAGCAACAACTGGAGCACAATTGCTGACCAAGTCGTGGAACCTGATGCCATGTCATGGGGCTGGAATGCAGCTCATGGTACCCTGTCGGAAAGACTTTCCTTTTATACCTCATTCTGATGAGAAGTTATTCACTCAGGCTGCATGTCCTCTTGCACGTTCCATGGACCATTCAACTCGACATCACAAGTGTTACAGACGGGTAGGGCGTCCTTGAACATGCAAGCCTATTTCAGTGATCACAAGTGATTGACTCAACAAAATGGGGGAGAATTTGCTCAGCTTCTATCTTTCTCTTTTTTACTGAGTTTAAGTAGACTGGGTGGGTCACGGGACAGGTGAAGAAAGGTGAGGATAAGGCATTTCGGTTCCATCGGACTGTGTTAGTTGCTTCTTCTGACATTCCTTGTCAGCAAATATGAAAAAATGTAATTCTTGATATTAATGCCTATTTTTTTCCCTAATTTTAAGTTAGGAGTCAGATGATTTTGTTTTCTTATGGAAACATTTCTTATGAGTGGAAGATAATGCACTATCCTTTTTTTTAGATGATTTTGTTTTTCCTGACTCATGGTAAACTTCCAACTTTTCTGCCCTCTCCTTGTGTTGGGGTCCCAGTTACCTCTAATTCTGATGACTTTTTCTCACGTTCTTCAATGGTCTCAGCCTCTTGGAGTACTGACTTCCTTTCCATATGACTCATTGCCAGCTTTCATGGTGACTTCCAGATTCATAATCCTCTGGTATCCTCCACTCAGACGAACTCTGTTTTCATTCTATCTCAGCTACACCCCAGCAAGGCCACATCTTATACTTGTCGCAATTCAGATGTGCTTCACTTCCAGCATGGCAAATTCTGATATCCTTCTCCTTTTCTCACTCCATTCCTTCCTTTCTCCCTCTTTCCCTCTGCTTTTCCTTTCATCTTTATTAAGACCGCCAGCCTATGAACTTTACCTACCCTACCTACTCCGTCACCTGGATTTGGTTCCATTGCTTCTGCAGTGGCCTGAACTCATTGGCTCTCCTGTCAGTTTGGTGCCACCTATGATTCACACTTCTCCAATCCGTCTCTCCTTCCTATTCTTGCTGGCTCTCTTGAGAGCACTTGCGAGGATCCCCTACCTGGTTGTCCTTTCTTCCAATCTGCTCTGCTCTAATCCATATTAGTTTCACCCTTTCTAAAATGATCATCCTGATTTCAAAGCCCTGTGAAAGCTTGTGTAACTCTTATCATCCAAAACCTTCTATTGCTTCTTCCAAGTCTTGCTCATGTTTTTCTCATCTCCACCTGAAAAATACAATCTGCTTTCATTTAAGTCCTCTTCAAATAACACTTCTGATCATCTACCTTCCCTTGATCCTTTTTCAATGCTGTATTTCTATGATAGTGATAGTGGTTTGTATATTTGTTTTATCTTCTTGCACTGTGATCCAGAGTAAGGCACATGAGTGTTGGATTTAGAGAGAGATCTGGATGAAGACCCCAGCTGTAGTATTTACCAGTTGTATGATCCTGGGCAAGTCCCTCCATTTTGCTAAGACCAAGCTTCCTCCTCGATAAAAAGGAGAGAGTACTACCTACTTCATGGGGTTGTTATGAGGATTAAATGAGATGAAATGAATGCTTTATAAGAGTCACTCAAGAAATATTATTTCTTCCCTTCTTCCCCATTCCTTGTGTCCTCAAGGTAGAAGATTATGTTTTACTCATATTGTATCCCTTGAAATGTCAACAGTGTCTGGCCATCAATAAAAAGGCCATCAATAAATATTTACTGAATTCCCATGTCTATACCACGTGTCCTTTTTTCCTGTTGAAGGTTGGTGCTCCAGAGACAATGGATTCTTTATCTGCAGTCCATTTCCTATTTAATTTTGGCAAGTTTAAAGCAGAATATTCTTTATATGCTGAAAAGACACTTAATTACACCAAATTACCCTAGTACGAATAATTGTATCTTCTCTATTGAGGAAGACTTGTGGCTAGGTGCTCTATGTCTGGACTGGAGTAAGGAAACTTGTACGTATGTATGTGTGGGAAAAAAAAACTCAGACATAATAATGACATCTGAGAAACCACCCTTCAGGTTATTGACTCAGCATGATCCAATATGATCGTGGCCAATCATGGCTCTCTCCCCCACATGAAGCTGATAGGAAGCGGGCTGGGAAAACGGATTCATGTCCTTATGAGGGTCCCTGTTACAAAAATCTAACGATACTACAGAATTCCTGGTGGAATAAGTGCTTCTCTGAGGAAAGGCAAGTCTTCCAGCTCAATGTTTATTAAAGGTATTGTGATGTAGTAGGAAGATCATTGGCTTTGGGGTGGGAAGGCCTTCGCTTGATCTCAGCTCTACTACATATTAGCTATGGATCCTCATGCAAGTTACTTGGACGTCTTTCTCCTGTAAAAGATGAGCACATACCCGCATCACAAGTTATTGTGAACATTGAATGGCATACACGTGGAAGCACCGGTGGAGCGGACGACATATACAGAGAGAACAATGAACAGATGTTAGTTAAAACGTCTAAGAGTATAGAGCAATTTTTTATAAAAAAAAGACCTAGTGCACTTTGTGGACATACAACAGTATCTACTGTGCTGTCATCGACTACCTATGTACCTGAGGGATGGTTTATGTGTCAACTTGGCTGGGCTTTGATGCCAAGATGCCAGGCCAAACACCAGTCTAGATGTTGCTGTGAAGGTATATTTTAACATTTACATCAGTAGACTTTGAGGAAAGCAGATTGACCCTCCATGATATGGGCAAACATTTTTCATATTACCGTGCTTGACACTGATGATGCAGAAAGAAAAGATAGAATGCCACTTCTCTAGCTCTTGTTTCATGGTGGGTTGGAGTGGATAGGGCTGGTGCGTAAATGGAGGGTAAAACTGGACGCTTGGGAATCTGTGTCTCCAGGTGAGAGAGCATGAAAGCCTGATGTAAGGAAGGGGCAACTAGGAGAAAGAGGAAGGGATGAATTCAAGAGCCATGTAGAAGGTGGAAATAGAATAGTGAGAAACTACTATAGAGAGAGACAAGGGTTTGTGTCCCCCTAAATAATAGTGAGAGAACAAGATGTCTCCCATGACTCCCTGGTTTCTGGCAGTGTGTCTGGGAAGACGTTGGGAGGAGCACAATTTCTCATCATCTTTTCTGATCCCAACCAACATTCCTCGGCATCATAAAATACAGTCCCCTCATTTTAGGGATGCAGACATTGAAGCTGAGAGAGAACAGATCTGTTGCCGCCAAACCTCATAAATCAGGAACTAGCAGAACTAGTACTGGAATCGCAAACCATGCTGTTTGGCTACAATGCCCTCTCTCCAGCCCCCACTATGCTGCCTGGCAAAATCCTTGGGCAATGAGGAGTGAGGAGGGGGCCCCCGAGAGTCCCTGTGACTTCTTCGCGGTGTAAATGCATTCTCTTGAGCAGTCAGCCTGTCATGCTCTCTGGATGTACAGCTGTACTTCATAAACGACCCGGGAGTCATTCACTTCCTTTCCAAGAAACTGGAGAGCGAGGCAGATACGCTGTGCTTTCAGTTGCCTGTCCCAGATGGGAAAAGGAGGAAGACCTATTTGTAGCTGGAGAGGGAGAATGTTCATTGGTAAAAATGAAAGTACGTTTTCTCCAAAAGCGTGAGGTAATCCTATTTTTTCTTCAGAAGTATCCTCGCCCTGCATGGAATCACTGCTCCCTTTCGAGTAATGACAACACTTGACTCGTTGCCCTTTACAACCTGCCCACCCATCTCCTTCCTGCTCTCTCTGCCAGCCACGGTTGTTGACCCTGGCGTCGAATCAAGAAGCTCTAGCGGCCTGAGCCCTCTTCGTAACCTGGCAGGGGTTCAGCAGCTGGTGAGGAGAAAGTTGCTTTCTCTTTCTTGCTCTCAGATGGACCTGGAAGCTGGAACCAGGAACACAAAGCCACCTCTGGCCTCCCACACCATTTCCCAACTCCCTCTGTGCCCTCCTCTCAGCTCTCATTTGTCTTGGCCCCTAAGTTGGGGTGACCCACAGACTGTTAGCCTCTCTTCAAGGGCACCTGTTCACATAGCTGGACCTTTGCCGGGGTCTCAGTTTTTAAATTCTTTTTTCTTTTTTTTCCGACCATGCTGCTGCCCCTAGACCAGCTGGGCTCATGTTTAATTCATTTCAGGGCTAATTATAGCCTGGCTAGGGGAGGGGCATGGTAACCTTGGCCTCCCACTCTAGGCCTTCCTGCTGCCAAGGTAACTAAGGAATGGTGGTAGGGGTGGGTGGGGGGAGGCAAGGGTTTGTGTCCCCCTAAACCTGGGGGCTCTGGGCAGCTGTGCCAGCCCCCTTAGCACTTCCTCCCAGGGGGCATCCTGAGAACACACTAATGGCAGAAACACAGGCGCTAGGCCAGCGGGAAAGAGGCACGGAGATTCCGACTCAGGCCAACTGTGTGCAAGCATCAGGACGCTTCTTTCCCTTCCTTCTCCCTCCCTTATGAGGGAAGGGTTGATAATAATACCTGAGACAAGGCTGGTTATTCTACACTCCTCCAGGTGGGCGCACCAAGTCACGTCTGAGGTCCCACAGCAGAAAGGACCAGTGTCTCTGAGTCTTTGCTCCTGCTGTTCCCTCTGTGTGGATCCTGCCACCTTCTTTCTGTCACCTCCGTTTCTGATTTCTTCTCTAAGGCCTCCAAGGACACATTTTTCTAGCACCTCTCCCCACTCCCTGCCTGGCAGGACTGTTCTCATGTTAACCACATGGCACAGTGGCATAGTGGTTCCCAGGTAGTTCGAGTAGAATTTAGAGTTCTACAAGACACAAATGCTCAACAACTGTTGGTTCTTTCCACTCCTGCTTGCACTCTGAGGCTTGCCCGTTCCGGTGGTTTATTTCGCCCACCACTTGGGACATCTTTGAACTGTGGTTTGAGGCAGGCTTCGCCATTATAGGGTGAGTTGTGTGTGAGGGGCTGAATCTGAGGTCAGTTGGGCTCTGACCCAGCACCTGACTCACTCCAGTGGGACGGTAGGTCTAAGGCCAGACATCGGCCCCCACCCCCACCCCAACCTAGTTCAGCTGTGATTTGACAATCATGAGTTCCTGAATCTCAAGGGGTGGCAATCAGATCCTTGCCAGATGGCTAGGCAGCTGGATGCTATTTTTATATAAAATCGCTACAGAGCCTGTAACCATTAGAACTACCATTTTCACAGAGGCCAGCTCAGCCTTGCTAATTGAGCAAATTTGGAGCACCTCCAATCATTTATCCAGCTGATGAAATTGGTGCTCTCCAAATAGGCCACATCACTTTGAGTCCAAATTCATAATTTAGTCTCCACTGGTGGTTTCCTGAGAAACAACAATGTCCTGAGACTTGGGGAGGGCACAGGAAATATCAAGGATCACCCCTTCACCATCAGACTGTGATTTGTGAACTAACATTTCTGGCTAGAAAAAGTTTGAAGAGGCTAAAACTGTCTCTTAGCCCACATTCTTTTGCGATTTGAAATCACTGATATAATTAGACTTTCATATCCTACTGCTTAATCCCTTGGTTAGATTTCACACTTTCCATTATTCATTTCACCCTGGGTTTCCAGTTTGGGCAAGTGAGAGTTGCCACCCTGCCCATGAGGCTCCTGCTGTCCCTGGTGGAAGGTCACGGTGATGGCTAACAGCCTAGGCTGAGTCCCACTCCTTTGGCTTCCAGAGCTCCGCTTGCCCTTGGGTGTTTGCCGTCTGCTGGGATGTGTTCCAGAAGGTCAGAGCCTGGGGCTGCCATATCTACTGCTCTGTCCCTAACACTGACTCAGTGCCTGGCACACAGAAATGGCAGAATAAATATTTATTGAGCAAATGCCTCCAGACCAATCATCAGCTGCGTAATGGCGTTCTTTGTCTTTTCGACAACAATTCTTCTCAAAGGTCAGGAATGAGAAGATGAAAACAGAATTGAAACAGATTAAATCAAGGCATGACATCCCCTCCTGCGGTCCACGTCCATCTGCAGTCAGGGTTCTGATCAGAAACCGGGTGCTCAGCAGAGCTTCTTTCCCTCCACTCTTAAAAGAAAACTGGAGGGGTGCCTGCGGGGGGGGGGCTCGGTTGGTTAAGCATCTGACTCTGGCTCAGGTTATGATCTCAGGGTCCTGGGATCGAGCCCCACGTCCAGCCCCATGTCGAGTTCTGCACTCAGTGGAGAGTCTTCTTCTCCCTCTGCCCTTCCCCTCCGAGTTCTCTCTCTCTCTTGCTCGCTCTCACTCTCTCTCGCAAATAAATAAATAAAATCTTGAAAGAAAAAAAAAGGAAAGAAAACTGGAGAACCTTGTGTACCAAGGTAGAGTGGTAAAAAAAAAAAAAGAAAGAAAGAAAAGCAGTGGGGAGAAGGGAGTTCAGAAGGAAAAGTCTAAACACCCCCTTCCCTATAGAAATAATGATAATGGTAAAAAAGAATAAGGCTAAATTGTATCAAGACCTTTCTGTGTGTCAGGCAGTGTACTGCACACTTACTATCTTTTTTTTATTTTTTAAAGATTTATTTATTTATTTATTCATGAGAGGCAGAGAGGGAGGCAGAGGAGGGAGAAGCAGGCTCCCCGCAGAGCAGGGACCCCCGATATGGGACTCGATCCCAGGACCCTGGCATCATGACCTGAGCCGAAGGCAGACGCTTAACCGATTGAGCCTCCTGTACATTTATTATTTTATTAATCTTCACAACAAGCCTATGAGGCAGATATTATTATCATGCCCATTTGTGAAGGAAAAATAGGAACTTAAAGAATTTAAATAACTTTCTGAAGCTGGTAGGTAGGGAAGCTGGAATTCACCCCAGGTCTGTCTGAGCTTAGCAACCAACCACAGAATTGTGTTCTTTGACCTTTGCTGGTTTGAGTATTTAAAAATATGGTCCAAGTCTCACTGCAAGTCTCAAGAGTTGTTTAACTCATAGCCCCTGGCTCAAAGTCATGCATGCCATGTGGAGATAGTCAATATTTGTTGATTTGAAAGTAGAGATAATCAAAAGGCACTAGGATAGGTTATTTCACTTGAAAATAGAGCATGCATGAAAGGAAATTTCAAAGCCATCCAAGGGAAGGCAGAGTGGCAAGTGGTCTTGCAGCCTACAAAAGACAGGATGTGTCATTAAAGGTGTTTGGAATTCATAGTGTCAAGTCAAAAGAGTATTTTGAAGTGGCTACACTAGGGGTGCCTGGGTGGCTCAGTTGGTTAAGTGTCTGCCTTCTGCTCAGGTCATGATCCCAGGCTCCTGGGATTGAGCCCCACGTGGGGCTCTCGGCTCACCGGGGAGTCTGCTTCTCCCTCTGCCCCTCCCCCCGCTTGTGCTCTCTCTCTTGCTCTCTCTGTCTAATAAATAAAATCTTAAAAAAAAATAAAGTGGCTACACTATAAGAAATGATAACTCCTAGGGAATAGCTAAAAGGATCCTGGTCTTTGCTCTGACTGGATCTTTTCCCAATGATTACACTAAAGACGGCAGGCGAAACCTCACCACGGTGCACAGGTCGTGGTCTCCACAAGTAAATGTGAGACATGGCTACTGCAGGTTTGTACAGTGTCCCCACCCCAATTTTCAAGCCACATCTCTGTCTCGCTTCTTAGAAAGTCAGTTCCTACTGGGCAGGGCCATCAGGTCAACTCCCAGAGGCATTGTCACACGACTCGTCTCCTGCTCCAGAACTCTCGTGCGGCATACCTAGACTCTTCTCAGAAGGCTACCTCCTCTTCTTTTGCGACATTTAAAGAAAATTGAAGAAGGTGAAACGTTAGATGAGAAGACACTCTTAGAACAGAATGATTAAGCTCCTTCCAATGTAGACTAGAGTCAGATACTGCCTAGAGCTGTGTCTTGTCATCAGTTTACGTTTACTATATATTTATTAATTAAATGCTACATTCATGAATATCCATCAAGTTCCTCGGTAGAGGATACTATGTGTAGCATGTTGTGGTAATAGAATCCTCCCCACTGATTGAAACAAAGAATTTGTGTTAGATAATGAAGGATCTGGCCATCCACCATAAAAATGATCAAATGGGGTTCAAGGGAAGGGTGTGACAATTTTTTAAAAAAAATCAGTGTTGATGAATTCTTCATAAAAGGTGTTTTAGGTAGCATTTGGCGAAGGGAAGATAAATTAATTGTCCCCCAACTGCACCTGAATAACCTCATCGTAGCTCAGAAAGAATAGATCCCAAGCCATCGTATTTGCCCAAAGAAGCTTCATGTCTTTGTTTTCTTGTTAACAGTAGCTCCGTTCTCTAATGCCTCTAGTCCCTAATCCTCAAACTGTAAGCACAGCTGTCAGACAGTCGTTGCTTGAATTCATTCAGTCACTAAGAAATACTGATTTTTTTTATTTAATGATTGCTCTCTTGTCACTCCTTTCTATTTCTAGAACTCACTGCTGTAGGTCAGTCTGTTGTATTTTCAGCCTTTACCATTTCATTGGTAGTCCGGCTTGTCTCCTTACTTAAATTTTTCTTTCCATCAGTTGTTGTGGACTGAATTGTGTTCCCCTAGAATTCATATGTTGAGGTCTTAACCCCCAATGTGACTGTATTTGGAAATGGGGAGTTTATGGAGGTAATTCAGGTTAAATGAGATTGCAAGCATGGGACCCTAATCAAATAAGAAGAGGGGGAAAAAAATCTCTCTTTTCCTCTCTGCTAAAGGACAGAGAAGGACATGTGAGGACACAGCAAGAAGGTGGCCATCTATAAGCAAGAAAGAGAGGCTTCACCAGGAGCCAAATTTTCCAGGCTGGACTTCCAGCCTCCAGAATGGTGACAAAATAAGTCTATGTTGTTTAAGCCACCTGGTTAGTGGCACTTTGTTAAGACAGTCTAAGCAGACTAATATAACAGGCCACTCTACTCAGTGTTATCAGAATTATAACATAAAACAATAAACTGATCTCATGCTTTAAAAACCTTGAAGGTCCCCGCACAGACTTATAAGTCCAAACTCTTAGCGCGGAACCTGAGGCCATCCTCCTTGTCATGCCCGTAGCAACCGGCCCAGGCTGTAGACCGTTGCCTTGTTTTCAGCAAACGTTCAGTGATCTTGCGTCCTCAAAACACACTTGGCATTTTCTGAAGCTACAGTGAAGCCCGACGCCTTGGGGGAACAGCCTGTGTGCGCCATGTTTAGAAAATGAGTTGCGTGTTAGGGGATGGCAGGATGTGAGGGAGAGGAGCCATAATGCAGACATAATGCCTTTCTTCCTTGTCAACAGTCTGCACTGAGTTTGGGAGAGGGGATGGGCCCAGGTCCAGAGTGATACTAATGTGTAAGCTAGGAGTTAGCAAACTTGTTTCATAAAGCGCCAGGTGAATGTAAACATTTTAGGCTTTATGGGCCATGTGGTCTTTGTTACAGTTCTGCCTTTCTAACGTGACAGCAGGTCATAGGTCATCCATGAACAAATGAGATTCACTGTGCTCCAAAAAATCCTTTATTTACAAAAACAGTCAGTGGGCTAGATTTGGCCTGTGGGCCAAAGTTGCCAGCCAGTTCCTGATGTGCCAATCCCAGACCACTGACATTGTTGATCCGAGCCAAATCTGGAACTGTTTCCAGATTTCTTGTTATATGAAGGAGGGGAAATTGCACTTTTGTTAATGTCTTGCTGTTCGAATTATAGCCCTTAAACCAACAGAATCGGTACCATATGGGAGTTTGTTAGAAATGCAGAATCTCAGACCCTGGCCCAGACCTCCTAAATCAGAATGTGTGTTTTAATAAGAGACTCCGGTGATTGGAAGATACATGACAGCTTGAGAAGCACTGGTTACAGCCACTGTTGATTGAACTTTCTATTCCTTGTAGCTGAAAGCATTCCTAACTCACACCAATAGGCAGGGATCACATCACAAACTTATATACTTTGCCGAGGACTTTGGTTTTGTCCTAAAGGAAATTAAGGTGTTTTACGCAGGGAGTGAGATGGTTAGTTTTTTGCATTTGTCTTATTTCTCTTATGAGCCAATAAACTCCTAAAAACCCAAGCGTGTACCAAAGAAATACTCCTCTTATTTATCCTATGCTACCAGGCCAGCCAGGTGGACCCTCTACTATGGACCCAATGTCTGATGGAATTCCAAAGCAGCTGCTTCTGTAAGACCTGTTCTCCTGCCCATAGCCTACTACTCCAGCGCCAGGAGGATTCTCTACTTCTGGTATATCCTTGGAGCTTAAAAGTGGCTGCTGGCTGGAACGCCAGGATTACGGCGTGGAACCTGAGTCTGGAAGGCTTGCATTGTAGTTATAGTCAGCACTGCCACCACCAAGCGTGGTCCATTGACTTTTTGAATATGGACTCATCTCTCCTGTAAGACTCTAAGCTTATAAGTGGCAGTAATCAAATGTTAGGATTTTTGCATTCCTTCCACAAGTTAACAATTAGAGTCATAGGATCTAAATATTATCAACCCTTTGCAAGAGAAGTCTTTTTCTATTCTTTATGTTGAGGCTCTAACATACCCCAGGAATGGTTTTATAAAGAATTAAGCACAAACATTTGCTTTTAGGGCTGCCCCATGTATCAAGTCACCACATCCTTCTGTGGTTTGTTTATGAAGAGCTAAAACCCAAACACACACCACCTCTAGCCCAGTTACGCAGTGTGTGTGTGTGTGTGTGTGTGTGTGTG
>NC_048227.1:83612001-83614129 GCF_002007445.2 Ailuropoda melanoleuca | reverse complement strand
TGTTAACAGTAGCTCCGTTCTCTAATGCCTCTAGTCCCTAATCCTCAAACTGTAAGCACAGCTGTCAGACAGTCGTTGCTTGAATTCATTCAGTCACTAAGAAATACTGATTTTTTTAATTTAATGATTGCTCTCTTGTCACTCCTTTCTATTTCTAGAACTCACTGCTGTAGGTCAGTCTGTTGTATTTTCAGCCTTTACCATTTCATTGGTAGTCCGGCTTGTCTCCTTACTTAAATTTTTCTTTCCATCAGTTGTTGTGGACTGAATTGTGTTCCCCTAGAATTCATATGTTGAGGTCTTAACCCCCAATGTGACTGTATTTGGAAATGGGGAGTTTATGGAGGTAATTCAGGTTAAATGAGATTGCAAGCATGGGACCCTAATCAAATAAGAAGAGGGGGAAAAAAATCTCTCTTTTCCTCTCTGCTAAAGGACAGAGAAGGACATGTGAGGACACAGCAAGAAGGTGGCCATCTATAAGCAAGAAAGAGAGGCTTCACCAGGAGCCAAATTTTCCAGGCTGGACTTCCAGCCTCCAGAATGGTGACAAAATAAGTCTATGTTGTTTAAGCCACCTGGTTAGTGGCACTTTGTTAAGACAGTCTAAGCAGACTAATATAACAGGCCACTCTCCTCAGTGTTATCAGAATTATAACATAAAACAATAAACTGATCTCATGCTTTAAAAACCTTGAAGGTCCCCGCACAGACTTATAAGTCCAAACTCTTAGCGCGGAACCTGAGGCCATCCTCCTTGTCATGCCCGTAGCAACCGGCCCAGGCTGTAGACCGTTGCCTTGTTTTCAGCAAACGTTCAGTGATCTTGCGTCCTCAAAACACACTTGGCATTTTCTGAAGCTACAGTGAAGCCCGACGCCTTGGGGGAACAGCCTGTGTGCGCCATGTTTAGAAAATGAGTTGCGTGTTAGGGGATGGCAGGATGTGAGGGAGAGGAGCCATAATGCAGACACGGTTACTGCCTGCCTTTCTTCCTTGTCAACAGTCTGCACTGAGTTTGGGAGAGGGGATGGGCCCAGGTCCAGAGTGATACTAATGTGTAAGCTAGGAGTTAGCAAACTTGTTTCATAAAGCGCCAGGTGAATGTAAACATTTTAGGCTTTATGGGCCATGTGGTCTTTGTTACAGTTCTGCCTTTCTAACGTGACAGCAGGTCATAGGTCATCCATGAACAAATGAGATTCACTGTGCTCCAAAAAATCCTTTATTTACAAAAACAGTCAGTGGGCTAGATTTGGCCTGTGGGCCAAAGTTGCCAGCCAGTTCCTGATGTGCCAATCCCAGACCACTGACATTGTTGATCCGAGCCAAATCTGGAACTGCTTCCAGATTTCTTGTTATATGAAGGAGGGGAAATTGCACTTTTGTTAATGTCTTGCTGTTCGAATTATAGCCCTTAAACCAACAGAATCGGTACCATATGGGAGTTTGTTAGAAATGCAGAATCTCAGACCCTGGCCCAGACCTCCTAAATCAGAATGTGTGTTTTAATAAGAGACTCCGGTGATTGGAAGATACATGACAGCTTGAGAAGCACTGGTTACAGCCACTGTTGATTGAACTTTCTATTCCTTGTAGCTGAAAGCATTCCTAACTCACACCAATAGGCAGGGATCACATCACAAACTTATATACTTTGCCGAGGACTTTGGTTTTGTCCTAAAGGAAATTAAGGTGTTTTACGCAGGGAGTGAGATGGTTAGTTTTTTGCATTTGTCTTATTTCTCTTATGAGCCAATAAACTCCTAAAAACCCAAGCGTGTACCAAAGAAATACTCCTCTTATTTATCCTATGCTACCAGGCCAGCCAGGTGGACCCTCTACTATGGACCCAATGTCTGATGGAATTCCAAAGCAGCTGCTTCTGTAAGACCTGTTCTCCTGCCCATAGCCTACTACTCCAGCGCCAGGAGGATTCTCTACTTCTGGTATATCCTTGGAGCTTAAAAGTGGCTGCTGGCTGGAACGCCAGGATTACGGCGTGGAACCTGAGTCTGGAAGGCTTGCATTGTAGTTATAGTCAGCACTGCCACCACCAAGCGTGGTCCATTGACTTTTTGAATATGGACTCATCTCTCCTGTAAGACTCTAAGCTTATAAGTGGCAG
>NC_048227.1:83600690-83611824 GCF_002007445.2 Ailuropoda melanoleuca | reverse complement strand
TGCCTTTCTTCCTTGTCAACAGTCTGCACTGAGTTTGGGAGAGGGGATGGGCCCAGGTCCAGAGTGATACTAATGTGTAAGCTAGGAGTTAGCAAACTTGTTTCATAAAGCGCCAGGTGAATGTAAACATTTTAGGCTTTATGGGCCATGTGGTCTTTGTTACAGTTCTGCCTTTCTAACGTGACAGCAGGTCATAGGTCATCCATGAACAAATGAGATTCACTGTGCTCCAAAAAATCCTTTATTTACAAAAACAGTCAGTGGGCTAGATTTGGCCTGTGGGCCAAAGTTGCCAGCCAGTTCCTGATGTGCCAATCCCAGACCACTGACATTGTTGATCCGAGCCAAATCTGGAACTGTTTCCAGATTTCTTGTTATATGAAGGAGGGGAAATTGCACTTTTGTTAATGTCTTGCTGTTCGAATTATAGCCCTTAAACCAACAGAATCGGTACCATATGGGAGTTTGTTAGAAATGCAGAATCTCAGACCCTGGCCCAGACCTCCTAAATCAGAATGTGTGTTTTAATAAGAGACTCCGGTGATTGGAAGATACATGACAGCTTGAGAAGCACTGGTTACAGCCACTGTTGATTGAACTTTCTATTCCTTGTAGCTGAAAGCATTCCTAACTCACACCAATAGGCAGGGATCACATCACAAACTTACATACTTTGCCGAGGACTTTGGTTTTGTCCTAAAGGAAATTAAGGTGTTTTACGCAGGGAGTGAGATGATTAGTTTTTTGCATTTGTCTTATTTCTCTTATGAACCAATAAACTCCTAAAAACCCAAGCGTGTACCAAAGAAATACTCCTCTTATTTATCCTATGCTACCAGGCCAGCCAGGTGGACCCTCTACTATGGACCCAATGTCTGATGGAATTCCAAAGCAGCTGCTTCTGTAAGACCTGTTCTCCTGCCCATAGCCTACTACTCCAGCGCCAGGAGGATTCTCTACTTCTGGTATATCCTTGGAGCTTAAAAGTGGCTGCTGGCTGGAACGCCAGGATTACGGCGTGGAACCTGAGTCTGGAAGGCTTGCATTGTAGTTATAGTCAGCACTGCCACCACCAAGCGTGGTCCATNATGGTCCATTGACTTTCTGAATATGGACTCATCTCTCCTGTAAGACTCTAAGCTTATAAGTGGCAGCAATCAAATGTTAGGATTTTTGCATTCCTTCCACAAGTTAACAATTAGAGTCATAGGATCTAAATATTATCAACCCTTTGCAAGAGAAGTCTTTTTCTATTCTTTATGTTGAGGCTCTAACATACCCCAGGAATGGTTTTATAAAGAATTAAGCACAAACATTTGCTTTTAGGGCTGCCCCATGTATCAAGTCACCACATCCTTCTGTGGTTTGTTTATGAAGAGCTAAAACCCAAACACACACCACCTCTAGCCCAGTTACGCAGTGTGTGTGTGTGTGTGTGTGTGTGTGTGTGTGCTCACACTTAAGAAGCAAGTCATAGTAAGCCCTTTATTAACGGTATCTCATTTAATCCAGTAAAGACCCTAAGAAGGGGTAAATTAGTACCCTCATATTATTGACCAGGAAACTGTGGTAGTCAGAGGAGGGTTAGAATCCAAACCCAGACTCTTATTCCTGAGTCTGTGCTCTGAACCACTAAGCCGTGCTCCCTTGAACAGAGCTCTGGTACATCAAAGGCCAAACCTCTCATTGCCCTATTTTCTTTCCACCCGTAGGTATCTTCAGTGAGGCTTTTCATGTGACAAATAATTTATACGAGGCCCAGGTACACTGAAAATAAAGTGTGGGAGCCACTCATTCTACGGTCAAGTTCAGTGAGTGACAATTTCTGTATTTAAAGTCCTTTCCCAGTAGGAGCTAATGAGTTCATCTATCATTATTAAGACGGGGGAAATGCCTTTAAAATCAAATTAGGAAGGATTACTCTTTCTTTCTCTTGACAGTTCGAGCAGAAAGTTTTTCTCCCTCATTTCAGAGTCTACAGGAAAGATCGTGGAAGGAACACCTGTAAACATGATCTTATTAATCTATCTAAATTCCAGAGGCCTTATTACAAAGCGTATGACCACTTCTAAACAGTTAAAGTAAAGCACAAAACAACACTTGAGCGACACTGGGGAGCACAGACAGCAGGTGGACTATGAAAGCCTAAAGGTGGTGGTTTACCTTCAGATTATTCTGATCATCTGTCCCAATCCCTATAAGAATTCAATTCTTATTTTCCCCTGGCTCTGCCATTTTCTAAAGCAGCAAGACCCCTGAAAAGGCACAGATCATCTCTGACAAAGGCTTTTCTTCTCCAAGAGGTGATAACTAGGACTTTGTGCTCAACAAGCGGACCCCAGAGGGCTGGCTTGTGTGTGCCTTACAGTTTTGTAATTGTTCCTAGGGTTTGTTTTTTTTTCTCTCTCTCTCTCCTGACATCCTTTTTGGCCTTTTCTCCACTCTTTCTATTGTCTCTTTTTTCTTTCTCATCTTTTTGTTCCTCTTCTGCCATCACCCACGGTTACTCAGACTGGGAACCCAAAACTACCCTCCTCTGAATGCAATAAATAAGGGCACCTGGGTGGTGCAGTCAGGTAAGCATCAGCTCCTGGGTTCCCCTCGGCTTGTGAGCTCAGGCTCATAGGATCGAGCCCCGCATCATGTCCCCACATTAAGCCCCAAGCTCAGCTGGAGTCAGCTTGAGATTCTCTCTTCCTCTTCTCCTCCTGCTCGTGCTCTATCTCTCTCTCTCCCTCTTGCTCTAAAATATATAAATAAATCTTTACAAGAAAATAAAATAAATGCAATAAATGCTATAAAATAAAATAAAATAATCTGCAATCCTGCAGATTATACCTTCAAAACAGATCTCAAAGCCAATTCCCTTTTTCTTCACCACTCTCCCCCAGTCCAGCCATCATCATTTCTGTCTGTGAATGTCAGCCCCTGGAGATAGACACCTGGCAATACCACCTGGATAATTTCAATTCAACTCCTGCTGCCACTCTTGCCTAGCCGTCCAGTCTTCATGCAAAAGTCAAAGTGGCCTATACCACTCCATTGTTTAAATCCTCTCAAGGCCTCCAGTTNCGGACCCCAGAGGGCTGGCTTGTGTGTGCCTTACAGTTTTGTAATTGTTCCTAGGGTTTGTTTTTTTTTCTCTCTCTCTCTCCTGACATCCTTTTTGGCCTTTTCTCCACTCTTTCTATTGTCTCTTTTTTCTTTCTCATCTTTTTGTTCCTCTTCTGCCATCACCCACGGTTACTCAGACTGGGAACCCAAAACTACCCTCCTCTGAATGCAATAAATAAGGGCACCTGGGTGGTGCAGTCAGGTAAGCATCAGCTCCTGGGTTCCCCTCGGCTTGTGAGCTCAGGCTCATAGGATCGAGCCCCGCATCATGTCCCCACATTAAGCCCCAAGCTCAGCTGGAGTCAGCTTGAGATTCTCTCTTCCTCTTCTCCTCCTGCTCGTGCTCTATCTCTCTCTCTCCCTCTTGCTCTAAAATATATAAATAAATCTTTACAAGAAAATAAAATAAATGCAATAAATGCTATAAAATAAAATAAAATAATCTGCAATCCTGCAGATTATACCTTCAAAACAGATCTCAAAGCCAATTCCCTTTTTCTTCACCACTCTCCCCCAGTCCAGCCATCATCATTTCTGTCTGTGAATGTCAGCCCCTGGAGATAGACACCTGGCAATACCACCTGGATAATTTCTGCTGCCACTCTTGACCAGCTGTCCAGTCTTCATGCAAAAGTCAAAGTGGCCTATACCACTCCATTGTTTAAATCCTCTCAAGGCCTCCAGTTGGCCTCAGAATACCTTCCAAACCCACGTGGGATCTAGCTTTTCTCCAGCCTCCCCGAGACCTCCCACTGCACGCTAGCCAGACCAAGCTTCCTACGGCTCCTCCAATGGGCCGAGTTCCTCTCCATCTCACAGACTTCTCCTCAGCTTTCAGCTCTGCCAAGAAATCTTCCCACCCACCTCCCCACCCATCGCTTCCTTTAGGTCTTAGCTCAAATATTACTTCCTCAAGAGGTCTTTCTAAACTTACACACTAGTTTCCTATGCTCCTCACCCCTGTTCTCCTAGAATTTTTCATAGAATTCCTTTGTGTTTGTACATTTATGTATTTATCTCTTGCCTCTCACGATAGACAGTAACCACCATAAGGTCATGGACCCTAACTTTTTGGTTGATGACTTAGCACTGGATCAGGTCTATGGTAAGCAAGCCCTTTGTTACTATTTGTTGAGTAAGTAAATCAACATAATCTGCAATACAAGCATATCTCGTGAAATACAAAATGGGTGTCTCTGGAAAACAAAGAAAAAGCTCATGGGTTCTCAAAGATACATGATAAGGTAGTGGTGAGGTCCAGTGGGCTAACCCACACGTTAATACAAGACTTGCTTCCGTGAAATGAATAATAGAAATGGAAACATTAATATAATTGGGGGGCTATGTGTCAAAATTACTTTGAAAACAAAGATGTCTATATACGTACCAATATCTAGGGTAAACAACAGACACAAACATGAAATTTCTTGTGATGGTTTGCTCCAACAATGTCACATACGTGTGCTCCAGTGACATAATCCAGTTCTTGCACGCTTCTAGTTGGGCAGGAGCAAGTATGAGATATCTCCCCTCCCAGACCTCGGACGTGAGATTGCTCTAGCCTAGGAAAATGGCCTACATGTCAGGGGTACCCTTATGTTCACAATCATTATAGTCAGAACATTGGACAACTCTTAACTCTGGTTATCAGTATCTAGAACAAAACAGTTTAATGCACAAAGTTAACGTTAATTTTATCTACTTGTTTACATATAGACTTGGGAGTGGTTAAAAAGCAGAATATTAAAATCCCAGACATCAAATTAACCCTTTACTCTCAGCCCAAATAACATCTCCCGTTGCATTCCTCAATAATGTTATTTTTCAATGCCAAGCACATTTTGTAAGTATTTACATCTCTAATGTCACCGGATCTTTGAGGCAGGTTTATTATCCCTATTTTACTGCTTATAGTCGTTAATAAACTATTATCTCCCGTCTACACACCAACCCATTTATACTGTTTTATGATTCTCCGAGGGGACTCTGAAAACCCTATTTTCCCTGCATCATCTCCCTGGGGGGTTCTGCCCAAAGGAACCCTGGAGAGAGCTGGGAAGGCAGGAGTGGGGAGAAGGGACTTGCGGCTCCCCATTTGGTTCTTGCCCTTGGCGGCGCTAGCCGCCCTTCACTCAGGTGGTGGCCTTTCATCCAGCCTCCAGCCTCTTCTGCTGACCCAGGCAGCTCCCGGGTCCCACTCAGCCGCATCTACGCAGTGCTCCCTCTTTAGGCATTTGAAATGCCACTTTAGAATTCCATAAAGTACTTTATTCACTTGAAGACAGGCTCATACCACAGCAATTTTCCTGGACATATTAAGTGGGTATCTAATCCAGTTATTGCTAGAAGCTGGAAGAAAACCTTCACACCGTGTGTTTACAACCACACAAGGAGCACGTGCAGAGATGGAACTTGCACTGCCCGTCTGTTTGCAGCGTCACGATGCAGCTGCGGGCGCGCAAGACAGGGCTTCAGAGCGCACCCCGCTCCTTCCCCCGTGAGCTGGGGATGCCAAAAATCACCCACCGCCTTTCTCCGCAGAAACTACTGGGAGATTTTGCCCATAGCACGTGAGTGTGCATGAGGGCATTGGAATATAGCACAGCCCTACTCAGGCATAAGGTGGGCACCCAGACGCTCCCAGAGGACCTGGCAAGAGCACGGAGTCCAGGTGAAGATTTAAATGACAATCGTGGATTTTGTAAGATATGTCCATAGACCTCTAAGGGTCCAAGAGTCCCAATTTGATTTATTAAATGCTTGTGCAATGTTTATCCTGCAACTCTTAGCTTCGTTAATCCTCATTAACAATGACATGAGGTAGGAACAGCCACCCTCACTTTCCCCGTGTCCCCCCTCACGACCCCTCCCCACACCCCTCCTCATGTGTACTCCTCCCCACACACCCCTCCCTCCGGCCCCCCTCCCTGTATACTCCTCTCTATTCCTCTCACGGGGCTAAAAGAGCAAAAGCGTGAGCTTGGAAATCTGACCTGGCTTCCCGTGACTCCTGGCGTGAACAGCTCCCTTCCTAGGTGAGTTTGGGTAAGTTAAGTTTCAGTTCCTTCCTCAGTAAAATGAACTAACTTCTCCTCCCCGATTTTCTGCTCCCGCCGCTCACGGCAGCTCCGTCCACAGGGGCTGAGGAGTAAAGCCTAGGATTCATTCATCCCGGACTCCTCTCACTCCCACACCCAGTCCAGGAGCAAATCCCATTGGCTCTACTTCCCAGACATCCAGAATCTCGCCACTTCTCATCACCTCTGCTGCTCCCACCTGGGACTGAGTCACAGTCATCTTCTCCCGGATCACGGCAATTGTCTCCCCACTTGGCCTCCACGCTCTGGCCCTACTCCTGTCCCCAGTTGGCAGCCAGACTGATCGTGTTAAAATGTGAATCCAACCATTCCCTTATTCCAAACCTTCCAGGGGAAACCATTTAAGCATAAAAGCCGAAGGTGTTACAAGGCCAAGGCTGTGCAGGGAGGGCCTCTGGGCGCGCAGTGCTGCTACCCCTCACCTTGTCTCCCACAGGTCTGCTCACTCATCTCTGGCCACACGGCCCCCTCGCGGTTCCCCTGTTCCCCGAGCTCACCAGTAAAGCTCCCGGCTGGGCTCTTTGCCCCAGTCTGTGCTCAGATGTTACCTTCTGGCTCAGACCTTTCCCGATCACTCTATTTGAGATCGTCTCCCTCTCCTTTCTGCCCTCTATTTCTGATGCTGTAGCACTTGTCCTCCTTGTCACATGGGCGATTATTTCACTGCCCCAACAGCCTGTAAGGCCACAAGCAGGCAAGCTCTCCTGGAAAGGCTTACGGGTTGAAGGAAGATGATTGAATCACATGATTTATTAAATCCATTAAAACTCACACTGAGAGAATGATGGTAAATTCACACGCTTAACATAGTCAGCACAGAAAAACTATAGTACCTGGGTCCACAGCTATGACAATGCTCAGATGTCTGTTTTTCTCTCTCCCGCACCGGCCCTCTCTGATAGTACCCGGACAGAGTTGAACCTGATCATGGGGTCTCAGCAGACCGAGAAGGTATCTGAAGCCAGCACGTGGCCCTGGCTGTTGCGTGTCAACCAGCCTGATGAGTGGCAAGGATTTTGTGTTTTTTGGACAAAGGTCATTTNCGCTTCTAGTTGGGCAGGAGCAAGTATGAGATATCTCCCCTCCCAGACCTCGGACGTGAGATTGCTCTAGCCTAGGAAAATGGCCTACATATCAGGGGTACCCTTATGTTCACAATCATTATAGTCAGAACATTGGACAACTCTTAACTCTGGTTATCAGTATCTAGAACAAAACAGTTTAATGCACAAAGTTAACGTTAATTTTATCTACTTGTTTACATATAGACTTGGGAGTGGTTAAAAAGCAGAATATTAAAATCCCAGACATCAAATTAACCCTTTACTCTCAGCCCAAATAACATCTCCCGTTGCATTCCTCAATAATGTTATTTTTCAATGCCAAGCACATTTTGTAAGTATTTACATCTCTAATGTCACCGGATCTTTGAGGCAGGTTTATTATCCCTATTTTACTGCTTATAGTCGTTAATAAACTATTATCTCCCGTCTACACACCAACCCATTTATACTGTTTTATGATTCTCCGAGGGGACTCTGAAAACCCTATTTTCCCTGCATCATCTCCCTGGGGGGTTCTGCCCAAAGGAACCCTGGAGAGAGCTGGGAAGGCAGGAGTGGGGAGAAGGGACTTGCGGCTCCCCATTTGGTTCTTGCCCTTGGCGGCGCTAGCCGCCCTTCACTCAGGTGGTGGCCTTTCATCCAGCCTCCAGCCTCTTCTGCTGACCCAGGCAGCTCCCGGGTCCCACTCAGCCGCATCTACGCAGTGCTCCCTCTTTAGGCATTTGAAATGCCACTTTAGAATTCCATAAAGTACTTTATTCACTTGAAGACAGGCTCATACCACAGCAATTTTCCTGGACATATTAAGTGGGTATCTAATCCAGTTATTGCTAGAAGCTGGAAGAAAACCTTCACACCGTGTGTTTACAACCACACAAGGGGCACGTGCAGAGATGGAACTTGCACTGCCCGTCTGTTTGCAGCGTCACGATGCAGCTGCGGGCGCGCAAGACAGGGCTTCAGAGCGCACCCCGCTCCTTCCCCCGTGAGCTGGGGATGCCAAAAATCACCCACCGCCTTTCTCCGCAGAAACTACTGGGAGATTTTGCCCATAGCACGTGAGTGTGCATGAGGGCATTGGAATATAGCACAGCCCTACTCAGGCATAAGGTGGGCACCCAGACGCTCCCAGAGGACCTGGCAAGAGCACGGAGTCCAGGTGAAGATTTAAATGACAATCGTGGATTTTGTAAGATATGTCCATAGACCTCTAAGGGTCCGAGAGTCCCAATTTGATTTATTAAATGCTTGTGCAATGTTTATCCTGCAACTCTTAGCTTCGTTAATCCTCATTAACAATGACATGAGGTAGGAACAGCCACCCTCACTTTCCCCGTGTCCCCCCTCACGACCCCTCCCCACACCCCTCCTCATGTGTACTCCTCCCCACACACCCCTCCCTCCGGCCCCCATCCCTGTATACTCCTCTCTATTCCTCTCACGGGGCTAAAAGAGCAAAAGCGTGAGCTTGGAAATCTGACCTGGCTTCCCGTGACTCCTGGCGTGAACAGCTCCCTTCCTAGGTGAGTTTGGGTAAGTTAAGTTTCAGTTCCTTCCTCAGTAAAATGAACTAACTTCTCCTCCCCGATTTTCTGCTCCCGCCGCTCACGGCAGCTCCGTCCACAGGGGCTGAGGAGTAAAGCCTAGGATTCATTCATCCCGGACTCCTCTCACTCCCACACCCAGTCCAGGAGCAAATCCCATTGGCTCTACTTCCCAGACATCCAGAATCTCGCCACTTCTCATCACCTCTGCTGCTCCCACCTGGGACTGAGTCACAGTCATCTTCTCCCGGATCACGGCAATTGTCTCCCCACTTGGCCTCCACGCTCTGGCCCTACTCCTGTCCCCAGTTGGCAGCCAGACTGATCGTGTTAAAATGTGAATCCAACCATTCCCTTATTCCAAACCTTCGAGGGGAAACCATTTAAGCATAAAAGCCGAAGGTGTTACAAGGCCAAGG
Source organism: Ailuropoda melanoleuca (assembly GCF_002007445.2). NCBI lineage: Eukaryota > Metazoa > Chordata > Mammalia > Carnivora > Ursidae > Ailuropoda > Ailuropoda melanoleuca. Next base: position 83,602,585 of record NC_048227.1, on the reverse strand, counting down.
CTGTGCAGGGAGGGCCTCTGGGCGCGCAGTGCTGCTACCCCTCACCTTGTCTCCCACAGGTCTGCTCACTCATCTCTGGCCACACGGCCCCCTCGCGGTTCCCCTGTTCCCCGAGCTCACCAGTAAAGCTCCCGGCTGGGCTCTTTGCCCCAGTCTGTGCTCAGATGTTACCTTCTGGCTCAGACCTTTCCCGATCACTCTATTTGAGATCGTCTCCCTCTCCTTTCTGCCCTCTATTTCTGATGCTGTAGCACTTGTCCTCCTTGTCACATGGGCGATTATTTCACTGCCCCAACAGCCTGTAAGGCCACAAGCAGGCAAGCTCTCCTGGAAAGGCTTACGGGTTGAAGGAAGATGATTGAATCACATGATTTATTAAATCCATCAAAACTCACACTGAGAGAATGATGGTAAATTCACACGCTTAACATAGTCAGCACAGAAAAACTATAGTACCTGGGTCCACAGCTATGACAATGCTCAGATGTCTGTTTTTCTCTCTCCCGCACCGGCCCTCTCTGATAGTACCCGGACAGAGTTGAACCTGATCATGGGGTCTCAGCAGACCGAGAAGGTATCTGAAGCCAGCACGTGGCCCTGGCTGTTGCGTGTCAACCAGCCTGATGAGTGGCAAGGATTTTGTGTTTTTTGGACAAAGGTCATTTGGGGCTAGAATACATTTCCCAGATGTGTGGCCAAATTAAGAACTCATGAATACTGAGTGTCTTACACATATTTGAGTGTGGTCAATATCAGGTATCCCCACCGTGCCATTTCTTCCTATCTATGCACACTTGCTCAACTTTATCTTTCTAACACAACTCACCTGTTACTACTTTACTTATCTATGCTTAAATATGCGTTCCATCCATCCCAATTGTTTTCTGCTATAGCTGAATTGAAAACCCTGAACCATATGGCAAATGCACATTACAGCCTTCCAGTGTGTCCCACGCTTTACCTATTTACTTTGTGTATGGTCTATGTCACTCGACTGGAACAGAAGTGCACGAACTGAGAATTTTCATCTGTGCTTTTCACCACCGTGTCTCAGCACCTGGACCCGTGTTTGCTACAAAGTAAACACTTAAAAAATAATGGTGGGAAAATGAATGGAATTCTGAGAACCATGAAGATAAAAACAAATAGTGTATGAATTGCCCTGGAATGGGAGGGCCCATGAGCTGGAACAGGAGAGGATGGAGAAAGTGAAAGCCACATCCTGCAGCCCTGGTCCTGCCAGATGCCGATCCCTTTCCAGGACGCGCGTGTGGGCGTCGTCGTGCTCATTCGGAAACTGCGGAGCTCAGCTCTTCCGGAAAGGCTCACATTTGTCTCTGTGCTCTCAAAGCACCTATTCCTGTATGCACCTCACTCACGGACAGACTAGTTATCGATCCTGAAGCACTTGGTCAATGAATAAACTGTCACAGTTGTACTGAGACTTCAAAGCCATTGCGAGGATGGAGACTTAAAATGACTTTAGGTTCTTACTGCCCGGATGTGCTTCACTCAACCTGACGTGTAACCGGTAGAGGGCACAACCTCAAGAGCCCTGGGCATACCAAGGCCAAAGGCTTGTATTAGAATGTTCTGGCTGTTGTAACAAAATACTACAGACGGGGTGGCTTAAACAAGAGAAATGTATTTCTCACAGTTCTGGAGGCTGGGAAGTTCAAGACCAAGGTGCTGACTGAGAGGGTTCGGGCAAGGACTCTCTTCCTGGCGAGAGCCTCCTCCCCACTCTGTGCTCATATGGCCTTTCCTCTGCATGTGTAGGGAGAGCTCTCTCCTTGTTCCTATAAGGTCACCAGCCCCATTGGATGAGGGCCCCACCCATATGATCTCATGTAACCTTAATTACCTCCTAAACACTCTATCTCCAAATACAGTCA
>NC_048227.1:83575355-83600355 GCF_002007445.2 Ailuropoda melanoleuca | reverse complement strand
AACTAACTTCTCCTCCCCGATTTTCTGCTCCCGCCGCTCACGGCAGCTCCGTCCACAGGGGCTGAGGAGTAAAGCCTAGGATTCATTCATCCCGGACTCCTCTCACTCCCACACCCAGTCCAGGAGCAAATCCCATTGGCTCTACTTCCCAGACATCCAGAATCTCGCCACTTCTCATCACCTCTGCTGCTCCCACCTGGGACTGAGTCACAGTCATCTTCTCCCGGATCACGGCAATTGTCTCCCCACTTGGCCTCCACGCTCTGGCCCTACTCCTGTCCCCAGTTGGCAGCCAGACTGATCGTGTTAAAATGTGAATCCAACCATTCCCTTATTCCAAACCTTCGAGGGGAAACCATTTAAGCATAAAAGCCGAAGGTGTTACAAGGCCAAGGCTGTGCAGGGAGGGCCTCTGGGCGCGCAGTGCTGCTACCCCTCACCTTGTCTCCCACAGGTCTGCTCACTCATCTCTGGCCACACGGCCCCCTCGCGGTTCCCCTGTTCCCCGAGCTCACCAGTAAAGCTCCCGGCTGGGCTCTTTGCCCCAGTCTGTGCTCAGATGTTACCTTCTGGCTCAGACCTTTCCCGATCACTCTATTTGAGATCGTCTCCCTCTCCTTTCTGCCCTCTATTTCTGATGCTGTAGCACTTGTCCTCCTTGTCACATGGGCGATTATTTCACTGCCCCAACAGCCTGTAAGGCCACAAGCAGGCAAGCTCTCCTGGAAAGGCTTACGGGTTGAAGGAAGATGATTGAATCACATGATTTATTAAATCCATTAAAACTCACACTGAGAGAATGATGGTAAATTCACACGCTTAACATAGTCAGCACAGAAAAACTATAGTACCTGGGTCCACAGCTATGACAATGCTCAGATGTCTGTTTTTCTCTCTCCCGCACCGGCCCTCTCTGATAGTACCCGGACAGAGTTGAACCTGATCATGGGGTCTCAGCAGACCGAGAAGGTATCTGAAGCCAGCACGTGGCCCTGGCTGTTGCGTGTCAACCAGCCTGATGAGTGGCAAGGATTTTGTGTTTTTTGGACAAAGGTCATTTGGGGCTAGAATACATTTCCCAGATGTGTGGCCAAATTAAGAACTCATGAATACTGAGTGTCTTACACATATTTGAGTGTGGTCAATATCAGGTATCCCCACCGTGCCATTTCTTCCTATCTATGCACACTTGCTCAACTTTATCTTTCTAACACAACTCACCTGTTACTACTTTACTTATCTATGCTTAAATATGCGTTCCATCCATCCCAATTGTTTTCTGCTATAGCTGAATTGAAAACCCTGAACCATATGGCAAATGCACATTACAGCCTTCCAGTGTGTCCCACGCTTTACCTATTTACTTTGTGTATGGTCTATGTCACTCGACTGGAACAGAAGTGCACGAACTGAGAATTTTCATCTGTGCTTTTCACCACCGTGTCTCAGCACCTGGACCCGTGTTTGCTACAAAGTAAACACTTAAAAAATAATGGTGGGAAAATGAATGGAATTCTGAGAACCATGAAGATAAAAACAAATAGTGTATGAATTGCCCTGGAATGGGAGGGCCCATGAGCTGGAACAGGAGAGGATGGAGAAAGTGAAAGCCACATCCTGCAGCCCTGGTCCTGCCAGATGCCGATCCCTTTCCAGGACGCGCGTGTGGGCGTCGTCGTGCTCATTCGGAAACTGCGGAGCTCAGCTCTTCCGGAAAGGCTCACATTTGTCTCTGTGCTCTCAAAGCACCTATTCCTGTATGCACCTCACTCACGGTCAGACTAGTTATCGATCCTGAAGCACTTGGTCAATGAATAAACTGTCACAGTTGTACTGAGACTTCAAAGCCATTGCGAGGACGGAGACTTAAAATGACTTTAGGTTCTTACTGCCCGGATGACGTTTTGCTTCACTCAACCTGACGTGTAACCAGGNACAGACTAGTTATCGATCCTGAAGCACTTGGTCAATGAATAAACTGTCACAGTTGTACTGAGACTTCAAAGCCATTGCGAGGATGGAGACTTAAAATGACTTTAGGTTCTTACTGCCCGGATGTGCTTCACTCAACCTGACGTGTAACCGGTAGAGGGCACAACCTCAAGAGCCCTGGGCATACCAAGGCCAAAGGCTTGTATTAGAATGTTCTGGCTGTTGTAACAAAATACTACAGACGGGGTGGCTTAAACAAGAGAAATGTATTTCTCACAGTTCTGGAGGCTGGGAAGTTCAAGACCAAGGTGCTGACTGAGAGGGTTCGGGCAAGGACTCTCTTCCTGGCGAGGGCCTCCTCCCCACTCTGTGCTCATATGGCCTTTCCTCTGCATGTGTAGGGAGAGCTCTCTCCTTGTTCCTATAAGGTCACCAGCCCCATTGGATGAGGGCCCCACCCATATGATCTCATGTAACCTTAATTACCTCCTAAACACTCTATCTCCAAATACAGTCATGTTGGGAGTTAAGGCTTCAACAAAGGAATGTGGGGGGGGCAGGTACAGAGTTCAGTCCATACATGGGCTGATTTCGGCCCAGCAAAATATCTTTTTTAATGTTACTTATCAACCTAACATATTATATGTTTCCCATGAAATCCACATTTAATCCTTTATTACTCCTGTCCTGCTTTACCCATTTCACTTGCCCACCTCCTGAAGATATGTAAGTTTTGACCCTTGGCCTATTGGTTTAACCAGTAGCTAGATTTTTTCCAAGTAGAAATTTAGGACATACAGCATCATGAGTATGAATATGCTTATGGAAGAATAGGACAAAATGCCTGAAGTTAGGATTGTTCTGGAAAAGCATGGATGTAAGTATAAGGATGATGATAAATGACCTAATTCTCCATATTTATACCCCAGTGGTTTGGGGAGACCTTAATTTAGCTTGTTGTTTCATGCCACTCACGTTCAACCCAAATCTACTTGTTGATTTAAATTTTTGGATAGTGAGGCATTTACTGGTATCAGGCTATAAAAAATACACAGGCTGAAAGCAGACAGATCTCCACGGCAGAATTCCACAAGGTTTCTTTGGTCATAACCCAAAGCAAGAAATTTTACCTTAGAACATTGTACATAGGGATGCACTCTGATCTATTCTCTTTTCTATTCTTTTCGCTCTTTCTTTCTTCCTTTCTTTCTTTCTTTTAGTTTCAGAGGTAGAATTTAGTGATTCATCAGTTGCAGATAATATCCAGTGCTCATTCCATCAAGTGCCCTCCTTAATGCCCATCACCCAGTTACCCCATACCCCCACCCATCTCCCCTCCAGCAACCCTCGCTTGTTTCTTATAGTTAAGAGTCTCTTATGGTTTGTCTCCATTCTATCCTTTTCTTCCACAATGCTTATTATGGCCTATATAGTTGATTTCCAAAACAGGAATCAATTGTGACTTGTATTTTGAAAAACACTTTTCTAGTGGACCAGTCTGCTAGGATTTGGTGTCCTTTCTGTTAATAAATATTTTGATTATCTGAAAGTTTTCTGTTTANTTACCCCATACCCCCACCCATCTCCCCTCCAGCAACCCTCGCTTGTTTCTTATAGTTAAGAGTCTCTTATGGTTTGTCTCCATTCTATCCTTTTCTTCCACAATGCTTATTATGGCCTATATAGTTGATTTCCAAAACAGGAATCAATTGTGACTTGTATTTTGAAAAACACTTTTCTAGTGGACCAGTCTGCTAGGATTTGGTGTCCTTTCTGTTAATAAATATTTTGATTATCTGAAAGTTTTCTGTTTATTTTTTTAAGATAATTTATTTATTCATTTGAGAGAGAGGGAGAGAGAGAATAAGCGGGGGGGAGGGTCAGAGGGAGAGGGAGAAGCAGCCTCCCTTCTGAGCAGGGTGCTGACATGGGGCTTGATCCCAGGACCCCAAGATCAGGACCTGAACAGAAGGCAGATGCCCAACCAACTGAGCCACCCAGGCGCCCCTCTCTGTTTATTGTTAAAATTCATAAAGATACTAGTCTTGGTTAGTATCTGGAGAACATAATCTCAGCCTCCTAGAAAAGTATCTCCTGATGATTTTTTGGTTCCAGACCAGAAATTTTCAGAACTGGAAGGAACTGCAGTGGTCAGGTCAGTATATATCACTCAGATACTAGTACTCATGAGAAAGCTCCTGTGTTTGGTAATAGGGGCCCTAGACAGGCAAATCACAAGAATGGCTCTGTCTTTTCACTTCTTTGTCTTTGACTTAGTTTGCTAACTGCCAAAATCTCATTCTCCTTTGAAAAGCTCGCAGTTGGGTTTTTATTTTATTTTGCTTCTCATTTCCTCCGTGTTTTTTCCAGGTCACAGTACCATCGTCGACGTGGTGATTGTGGTTTGAGGTCACCAACAGAGGCTTAATCCAGAGAGGGAGGGGAAAAAAGCCCAAGATTTTATTGCACGCCTCAAATTGCTATCTGATGACAAGGAGAGCTTCAGAGGAGCTCAAGAACTAGGAGAATTTTCAGTAGACTTAACGCCCCAGAAAAGTAAGGTTGAATCCACTAGTTGGCGGAGAAAGCTGGATCACGTGCTGCCATCTATCGGTGGCACTATGAAACAGCAGCGTTTAAGTGTGGGCAATTTTTAATGCCACTTGTCTTGACAAAATCTTGTTTTGGAGGGGACTAAAGTTAGTTTCACTTATTCCCAAATAGTTTATTCCCCAGGCAGCTTGGCTTCAAGTTAAAGCATCTGTGGATGGGAATGACCCATCTTTCACCCTCAAGAAGCTCGTCTGTAAAGTAGACCAAAGGGAAGGGGGAATTCCCCCTCCGTCTCATTACAGTCCAAGCCGACATACTTCCCCTTCAGGATGGTTTGAGGGAAGGCGGGACTGTCTGCTTCTGTCAGAGGGATTTCAAAGAACGTACTGTTCCCATCCTTTAGATCTCTCTGATTGCTTCATGGGTCTCCTGAGATGACCAAATGTTATGCGCAAAGGGCAACTTTAAAGCAAAACAAAATATTCCCACCCTGTTTGGAAGCCTGTTGAGTCTAAACGCTACACCATCGTGAAGTTTATTTATTGGTAAAGGAAACCGGACATCAGGGACCTGCTGCTTCCATATTTAAAGGATCCCTGTTCGTTAAAAAACAAAACCAAAAAAACCCAAAAAAACAAAAAATAATAAGTACTTAAGTCGAGTTAACAAACTTATGCATCTAAAATGTTTACACTGAAAAATCATTATCATTTTTATGTAAAAACGCAATGCAATTTGCATTAATTATTACATAAGTGTAAGTTTATTTAAAATATTGATTCATAAAGCACTATAGCAGTGGAATGGGTTACTAATGCCATGGCACAGAAATTTAAAGCAGAGGGCTAAGTGCTCAACTCAATACAAGGATATGTTAGCGAACAAAGCAGCCTAAATTCCCTGACTCTAGAACATATATTTTATCAGGGGGCAGTGGGGAAGGAGAGACACAGTGGATAAATTAAGTTAATTATATACATAGCACAGGAAATAAGTGCTGTAGGGAAAAAAAAAAGGATGTAAGGAATGGAGATGGGCAATATGTGGGGGGTGGAGGGTTGTAGTTTTGAGTTGGGAGGTCTGGGTACACTTGTGGAGCTGATACCTGAGCAGAGACTTGCAGTTCTTGACAAGTTAGCCATGTGGATATGAGAAGGAGCATTCCAGGCAGGGGAAACAAGCAGCTTGTGCAAAGGCCCTGAGGCAGGTGTGTTCTGAGATGGCGGAAGTTGGGAACTAAGAGGAAATGAAGTTGGAGAGGAAATGCTGGGAGGGTGGCTTGGCCATGGCTCATGGCCTTTTACTTTCTTGTTTTGGCTTTTGTTCTTGAGCGCAATGGGGAATCACCGAAGGTTTTGAGCAAATGAGGAATGCGATCTGATATAGTTTTTAAAAGAATGATGCTAGCTGCTAGTGTGAAAATACGCCTTTGAGAGTGAGGGCAGAAGCCAGGGGAATGGTTAGGAGACTCGTGGAGTAGCCCAAAAGGGGGTGCTGGGCTCACCTGGGCTCACACGGGAGGTGATGAGAAGACACCCAATTCTGGATATAATCTGAAGATGCAACCAGCAAGGTTTATGGCTAGATATGTTGTGAGAAGTGAGAAAGAGAGGGGTCAGGGATGACCCAAGGCCATTGGCCTGAGCACTGGAAGGTTGCACTGGCATCAGTAGAAATGGGGAGGACTGAGCATAAAGTTAAGTTTCCAGGAAGATATAAAAGCTTCTCTTGCTCCTTTCAGGGGATCTCAGAGTCTGGATGTGAAACCTCATTGGGATACACAAATCAGGCATCTAAATTTACCGCTTTTTGACTGCAAAGGCTTCCTCAGTTCAAAGGCCTTCCTAAGCCCACCGTCACAGAAAGTTTCCTCCGTTCCACCATGGCTAACAGGTGTCCTTCTTAGACTCCTTCTTACTTTGTACTTCTCCACAGTGTGCATTTTAGTGATGATGTCATATCTGTGTGATTGTTTAACTACCATTGCCCCTACAAGGGCCTAAGTGCCATGCCTGTGGGGCCATGTCTGTTTCTGCTTCCAATCCTAGTTGCACGCTGGACAGGCCTGGCACATGATAGTTTCCCAATAAATATTAGTTAAAGAAAGAAAAATCATAGTGAGATAGTGAGATTTTAGGGGCCTTACAAGATCCTCAGGAACCTATAATTTTTAATCCCTTGGAACTGCCTAACTACCCTGGGTTTATGTAACTACCTAGAACGCTTTAGGTCATGGATTTTTAGGTGCTCACCAGCAGGAGCGAAGTGGGTCTGTTCTAGAAGGCAGGTACTCGGGGCCAGAGGAAGAACAGGGCCTGGGTACATACATCCTAAAGGAGCCAGTTTGCTTTGCCTCCCTTGCCTGTGTGCCTGATGAGTTGGCCCCACGCCCCTGCTCTCATTCCTTCTCCCCCTGTGCAGTCTGGACGAAAGCACACAGGCTGTTCTGCTGTGGAGGCACCAAGGGGGAAGGGCACCAGCTGCCTCTGCTCTCCACCCACACTCCAGGTTCCTGCTCCTAGGCCTACAACAGACCTGGCCTGGACTCCAGGTCACTTCTGCTTCCTGGCGTGGACCTGGGAGCCAAAGAGATGGGAGGTCTACAGACTTCAATAAGGAATGTACCTTCCCGCTCTCCTCTGTCTCAAATACCTTCCTTTTGTTTCATGCTTACGTCAAATGTCCTCTGGCTCTGAATTTCCTTATCATTCCCAAGTTTACTCTAAGGCAGAGTTTTTTAACTTCAACACTATAGACGTTGGGGGCTGGGCAAGTCTGTACTGTGGGCGGTGGGGTAGTTGTGCAGCATAGAATGTTTACCAGCATCTCTGGCCTTTACGCTCCAGACGTCAAGAACACTTTCTTTCTCACTTGTGACAGCCAAAAATGTCTCCACATTGCTAATTGTCATGGCAGTGGGCCAGGGGGGTAACATCAACCCCAGCTGAGCGCACTGGTCTAACGTGTGGCTGTATTTTGTAAGGCCTTTGACATCTGCCCTGAAGGCCTCCCTGCTCCCGCCCTCCCCTGACCCATCTCCTCCAGTGATCCTGTTCTGTCTGTGATGCGTTTGGGAAGGATCGGAAAGGTGGTGCCGGCCTCTCTCTCCACCAGCTACTTCTTCTTGTAGCCCTCAAAGCTGCCCAGTATAATCACGGACGTCTGCATCCCAGCTTTCTGACGGGTTTTTGACGTGAGGGTTGTGCCACTCTTTTATACCCTGTCTGAACCTTCAACCACTTAATCATGTTTCCATTGTCTGTATTCAGTATTTCCCTTGTTAACTTAAGAAATGGTTTTTGTTGATTATAATAGCGATGATGGAAAACTCAAAAAAGTTGTTGGATGCCAAAATAATCTTTGGCAGAAAATCCTGGGAAACTCCCGGACGAGTGGGAAAATTACTGGGTTTTGTATGATATGACAAGCCTTCACGAATCCTAGGAAGGGAGTTGTTAGCCGGGCTGCAAATGGGGAAACTGATGAAATGAAATTTGTGGTGAAATGTTGGTCAGTAGAGATAGAAACAGATCTCAGTTTTCCATACTATCATCAGAGAGATGGGAGCTCGGAAGAAGTTAGAGCGTGAGGGCCTTCAAGAAATCAACGTGAGTCCCTCACTCAGGAAATAGCAAAACAGAGGGCCAAGAGAATAATTGCTTTGCCCTAGGTAAATACAGCAGAATCTAGATTTGAACTCAGATCTCCCGATTCTGTTCTGACGTGTGATAATGTTTCCTCAATCCACAGCAAAATGAGAAAAATCAGGACAAATTAGAAAGATTTTCACAAATGTGAATTAGTTACAATTTAAAAACTGTCCTTTATCTTGAGATTTATGCCCTTCTGGCCTTGTACTTTGTGTGTGTGTGTGTGAGAGAGAGAGAGAGAGAGAGAGAGAGAGAGAGAATGTTGTCTCTACTAATAAATAGTGGCTCTAGATGTATTTGGAGTTTTGGGGGTTTTCTTAATTCCCTTATTTTGGCAATTCCAAAGCAATTTACCACATCATCCCTTTAAAACAACAACAATAAAAACAAAAATCTGGGAAGCCACTCACCTGGAGTCTTTGTATCCAAAGAACAATACNAATTCCAAAGCAATTTACCACATCATCCCTTTAAAACAACAACAATAAAAACAAAAATCTGGGAAGCACTCATCTGGAGTCTTTGTATCCAAAGAACAATACAGAGATTCTTAGATTTTCCTAGCGAGCAGAGCAGGTGCACAGGCCTCCTGGGTGAAAGAGGACAGAGACCCCCAAGTGGGCAATCCCGAAAAACTGTGACTGCTGCCAAACAACCCAGACCAGGGCCTCTCTGGAATCAGCCTTCTTCCTTCCCTTCACTCCCTCTCAGTGAATCAGAACTTTCTGGAGTCCTTGGGCAAGACTCCTGACATGGCGCCCCTCTGGGTCAACAAGGTGGCTTATCAGGTCTGACCAGACTCCTCCATGTGTCTGGCTGGAGTGGGTGGGGTTGGACTCCAACTCACCCCTTGTTCTTTCTGGCTGTGGCTGACTCTAGAATGCAAAAGTTTTAGGATCTTCATTCTCCAATTTTCTTAAGCCCCCTGCTTGAGAAAAGAATACCAAGATCCCAGGGAAAACGTTTTGATCGTCATAGAAGTTGGCCTGGACCTCCTCCTTTGTACCTGCAGCCTCTAGCTCGTTCCTGCCCCCAGGAAACCAGAGGCCCAAGTTACTAGAAAAGCTTCATCGGTTTGATGCCCCACCAACATGACTTGGTATACCAGTTTGACCAGACTATTCGGATGCCACATTCACATCTTAACACAGGTTTCTGAAAAATGCCAAATATGAATCTGAAAGGTGAATGAAATTGCAGGCTTGCCCCCCACCCCCCTCCACAGTTAGCTGGGGGTTGGCACACCCTAAGCCTGTGGGTGCCCCTCGAATCATGTGGCCTCAGCAGCTGCCAAACAGCACAGAAAGGATATGAAGGTTTTTAAAAGAGGAAGGTGACAGTGGCATGTCCCGGGGATCTGCAAGTTTTCAAAGGAGAAGGAAACTGAAAAGGGAAAGAAATACACGGTCAACATTTATCTATATATCCCCATCATCGACTTGAATTTCTTTACATCCATCCACTGTGTTGAGGGGCCAGATAACTCTATCCTGGATAGACTGTTCCAGTAAAGTTACATCTGGGCAAGGATGAGCCGCCTTTACATATTGATTGTTTCTGGGACTGTTGCAGGTGGTCTGGCATGAGAACCCCCCCACCCCTCCACCCGCCAGAAAGATTGCAAGCCCAGGAAGCGGCAGCTGCAGAGAGGAGAGAAGGGAGCTAGCAACGATCCAGCTGCTTCAGGAGAGGCCGTGCTTAGACCCTGTGCGTGTGCTTTCTCATTTAATCTTCCCAGCAATCCCGTGTTGAGACTATTATCACCCTCATTTCACAGATAAGGAAACAGCTGCACGGAGAAGTTAGGTAACTTGCCCCATCACAGGGCTGAGAGTGGACAGAACCCACATCCAACCCAGATATTCCTGTGTCTGATCTCTACACAAACTGCAAGCCATCGGTCGTCCAATGCATTTGGGAATTAGGCAAGGGGACTGTGGTTTCTGAGCCATGATGGGACACACAGAGAATCTAAGGGACAGAGGCAAAAACAAAAACAAAAACAAAAACAGACAGGTACAACCACTAGCAACACACGGGACTACATCAACCGGTTGGTACCAGGCTTCCTGCGGTCCTGTCTCTTCAGCTCTCTGCTGAAGAGTCGGATCAGGCAGCAGAGCACTTCAGTTTAGGAAGGACAGGAATTTGTATTCAATAAAAAAATCAACTTAAACTCAGGATGGCAAGGTTCCATTGGAGCTGATGCAAGGTGGACATGTGATGAGTCTGTATTTCTAAAAGTTTATGGAGTCAGGAAACATGTCACATCATGTGCATGACATCTTCATTACAGAATTACTATTCCGTTGACTCATCCTTTCATTTCAGATAATTAATATTAACCGACGTCAGAGATATATATGTTTAAAGATAGAAAAAAGTGATATTTGAGGAGGCAAAAATAATCTCAACATTTTTTAAAAAGACATCAGCTCTTTGGGAGGCAACATGTGCAATTTTGTGACAGCTCAGGAAATCCGCTGGCTTCTGCCTCGGATCTGAAGATTGTTTACATTCCAGTGGAATTCCTGGGAAAGTCCAGAGCTCTCTGTGCTTTGAAAACAATGGCTTATGGAGATCAAGTTCAACCTTGGAAGTGCAGCCTCCAAGCAGGGGGGACAGCTTGAGGGGTCCTCCGGAGCAGAGGAGCCAGAACAGTTGTTGCTCAGGGGCCAGCTGTCTCAGGTATGCGGACCCCTGCCCGCGGAGCCACAGGCAGGCTCAGGACGAGTTTGCTGCCACACCCCTTGTCAGCAAGGGCAATTAGTGTGGACAATGGCTACGAATTTTCAGAGTTGCAGCCATTCCCAGGACAGGCTAGATACTTAAAAGGTGTGGCTACCTTTTCATTCCCTAGAATCAACCACAGCTTGCCTTCAGCTGTACTAAATCCTTCCTTCCACAGAGGAGGAAACGGAGGACTTCAATCCGTTTTTAAAAATGATATAGTTGGAATCAAGCTTTGTTTATTCAACACGTAAAATGAAGCTCTGTACTATGTGTGGGGAAAGAACGACATCGAAGCTCACAGTTTCTGTTCCTAAAGGAGGGATGGATTGGGGAATAGGTCCCTCCCTCGATTTCGTTCAGTTATGATATATTTATATAGCTCAGGGAGCCTGATGCTCCTTGTCGTGTTAATTGTAACTATGAGAGGCCACGTAGGGCAACATCATCCCTCTTGCCAGGGCTGATTTAGGGATGGTCTGGCCAAGCAGATGTGTTTGCTGTGGGGCTTGGAGATATTTCTGGGAACGATTTTTCTTCCCCAAAGGTTGTCATCTGTGGATGCAGGGCCTGGAACTGGGGGCCACCCTGTGGACACACTGTGGCCAGCAGGGAAGAGAGGTGGGGGAAAAAACCCCAAGAGCCTGAGGACCTGGTCGAGCTACTGAAAAACTAGAGTCAGAGGCCCCGTGATACCACCTGTTGATATGTGAGCTAATAAAATTACTGATTTAACCAGCGGAGTTAGATTTTCTAATCCTTGCCACGGAAAGCATCCCTTAAAGATATTTGAAGTTTTAGTGGCAGGTCATTACTAGAGTTTCCATCTAAGGACTTCTATTTTCTCTGAGCAAGTGGGGGGATGGGAGATTTGAAGAAGGCGAAGAATCCAAAAGCAGTGCCTTAAGGAAAATCGGGAGCGCTGAGGACCTGAGCGATTGATGCTGGAGGCACCAACTCTTCTTCGCTCAAGTCACCTGCTGCTCAGCAGCCCCAGGACAGCCCTGGAGAAGACAGGTCATTACAGGCAGTGAGGTTTGGGGTCTTGCCAGGTGGGTGCTTCTCCTTGCCTTTCTTTCTCTTCATTATCTTCCAGACATCAGTTCAGCTCAGTATTAATACGGGTCTACGTCCTAGGAGGTGAAGTTCCCATAAAAACAGAATATTCTTGTGACTTCCAGGTTGGCCCAGAGAAATTCAGAGTGTCTCCCTGTGGGTCCACGACTCCGTGGCATTAAGTGATCTTCCACTGTGACATGATATATTGTCAAAATGGAAAAAAAAAAATAAGTCACATGAAAAAGAAAATGTCTCTGTGGATTACTTTTAAATGTGTTTGGGTTAAACGCAAGGGCAAATGGTGATCAGATGCTTTAGGTTTACTTTTAAAACACAAAACCTCCCAGTGTTGATAAATACATTCATTCATTTCTTCCATACTCCCATACTGAGTGTCCACCCTGAGATGAGTTCATGTGCTAGGAAATGCAGGCTTGCCTTTTGGAAGTCAAATGGAGGAATCAGTTTAAAGCTCATGTCTAAATCCAGAATTTACCCATGCCAAAGGGAGCTGTAAAGGGAGTTCCAGCTCCTCTTTGGATCGGAGGTGGGATAGCTCTGGTACATGGCAACAGTAGTTCCTAGTAGACACTCTCCGAGAGGGAAGTGTGGGCAGCACATCTCATGACAGCAGAAGGCTGCCGGAAGGCCAGGCAGGGTCGCTGCTGGTTGGGTTACTGCTAGTCGTGTTCTGCCCCTGGAGCCGGGAGGAGAGTTTAGGAAGATTGTTGGTAGAAGGTCAGGACCATTTAAGAAATGGGATTCTACTGGAAAGAGGGAGGCACTGAGGAGCTAAGGAAAGGCCACTGAGGCACTGAGGAGCTAAGGGAGGCCAATAATGCAATCAGATGGACTTCTTGAAGAAACAACAATCTTTGATAGGGTGCAGAGCTGGAGTGGAGAGTCTGAGGAGTGAGTGAAAATGCGGAAGCATTTTGACCTGTGAGATAGGCATTCTGACAGGAATGGAATTCACAGTTTAAAATAGAAGAGAGCCTGGTATTTGAGGAACAGAATCTATAGACCATCACATTTGGCTTTACAAGTTCAAAGCTTATTTCTGAATGCTTTGTCAAATAAGAGTCAGCCTTGTGCTTTCTTAGACAGCTGACGTCTTGCAGAAATACAGTCCAGTGACCAAAAGAAATTTTTGAAAGATTACGTTTATCCTTGAGTTGAGTGGTTTAAAAAAAACCCAAAACCAAAAAAAAAGAAAAAAAAAAAGCTGAAAAGGATCCAAATACACAACCACAACCACTCCTACAACAATTCCCTTTCCTCTGAAACACATCTCCCACATGCTCTGCCTGCCTCGGTGATGTACTAAATCTTCTCTCAGCCCTTTGCCCCAAGTGGTTCATCACCTCCACCCATTCCACGCTCTGCCTCTGCATCTACCCCTCCCCTATCAGAGAGACTCCATCTTTGAGGGGGTGGAGGGCTGGGGAGGGAAGGGGTGGCATCAGTGATGAATGGATCCTCTTTGGGGGGCAGGAGAAGGGAGAAGGCTGGGGTTACTCCCAGGTTAGTGACTTTTGAGCCATCGTGGTACTTTCTCCCTTTAAACCCATTATTGATTAGCCAGGACTCAATCATCAATATGAAATAAAAATTGAGACAATTATCTAAGTACTTCTGAAAAAGGGAAGAGGTTTCTGCTTTGATCTTTCATCATTCTTATTTTTCTTCTTCTTCTTCTTCTAAATAGACTTTATTTTCTAGAGAAGTTTTAAGTTCACAGCACATTTATTTTAACAGAGTACAAATGACCACCCAGCGTTCAGGAAAGTTTCAACTTAAGCAGAACCTTGCTATAGAAGATTTTACAGGTCACACAATTTCCTAGCAAACACACTGTGAAAATGACCTTGAGGCTACCCTATGGGTTTTATTGGATTCATTGACAGGATGACGATTGTGCAGTTTGAAGCTAAGATTTATTGAGCTTTAAATCTGTGCCAGTCAGGTTCCAAGGGCTCTAGTTGTATGAATTCACTTAATCCTCACAACCCCCTGATTACTCTCACCACTTTGTAGCTGAAAATCTGGGGAAATCAGCTAGTAATTGGTGGCGTTAGTGAGGGCTCAAATCCGGTCTATTGGACTTCAAAACTCAGTTTTTTTTTATTTTAATTTTTTTATTATATTATGTTAGTCACCATACAGTACATCCCCGGTTTCCGATGCAAAACTCAGTTTTAACCACCAGCTGATCTTGTGCAGAAATGTTGAACTTGTATTTATCTCTGGACGTCCTTCCTTGAGTAAGAGTGTAGGGAACATGGGGTTTGTGCACTGAGATGATGTCTAGCTCTTGACGATGAGCCATGAGATGGGATGGGAAGACCAGAGGTCCTGGATGGTAAATGTAACTTATAAATCATGTTGTCTAGATTCAGAGCATTTCTGTCTTACATGACTTCTGTTGGGTGCTCTTCTTGGAGAACTTAGGCCCTGTTTTCTGCATAGACGAGGATGTAAAGGAGAGACTAGCGCTGCTGGGTAATAGCAGTGAGGATTAAAAAAAATTTCCCAAGAAGAAGGAACCAGTCAGAGCTAGAGTCCAGTTGCCTCTTTGGACATAGGATTCTTCCTCCATTGCTAATATTAGAAAACCTGGATGTATTCTTATATCACAACTGGGAGTGGGGGAGGGGGTAGCAGATTTTTTCGCAAAGGCACATATAGCAATCAGAAACTAAAAAGGTTTTTGTGCAATGGAAAACAAGGCCTAAAGCTACTGAGCCATAAGACTCTCAATTTCTTCCACTCACTTCCTACCTCTCTTCAGGGAATTCATGCTAATATTAAGATTCATGTTAACATTATCAATTTCTTCTGTTAATCTTTCCTTTCCTGAGTCACTGGTCCCATACATCACTAAACTCCCCAGTTTAGCAGCCCTGGGGTCTGCATGGCTGATCATAAACTTTCCATGAGCCCGGTATAAAGTAAATACTCAATGAATGTTAGTAAATTCATAAGCAACATCAAAGGAAACAATGAGTATTGAACAACCAGCTCAAAATGCCTTTCCCAAAGTTTTTCTGAGTATCCTAAAAATATCAGGGGGCGGGCAGAATTGTTTCCATCTTTCTCATTGCCAAGGGATTTTCTCCCATGAGCAGGTCATTAGCAGCAGCTTCCCCAACTTTCTGAGACCAAGTAGCAAAAGGGTAGACCAAAGAGCATACACTAAAGGTAAGAGACAAATTTAATCAGGCATAGGAAGTCCCAGAGTCTTCACTCAACTGGGATAAGGGGACTGAAAGTGTCTCCAATCTAATTCCAAAGCAATCCCCCTTTGCCCTCATATTTCTTGGAGCAGAGTTTCTCAGACATATTTTCACCCACACAGAGATACTGACGTGTGTTCCTGACCTCCTACTTCAGTTATTTCCAAATCAGTTTCCACATTTTTATTGCTGTGAGATACTGTGCTTATCAGTCTGCTTCCATCTGTTCTGGCCACCACTTGGCATGGGATGGTGGGGAGTTCCATGCCCATTTCCTACAAGGCTCTGGTGTGCGCCCACATAAGTTCGACTGATGAAGCCCTTGAACAAAACATCCCATCTAGCTCTGACCTTTGTCCATTGATTCAATGTGCTTTCCTCTACCTTCCAAAGTTTGAGCATATAAATATCTTCTTGTTTTTTAGACATTTCGGCCATGACAGATGAAAGGTCTGTCTCGGTGTTTGTGCTGCCACATAAATACTGAGTGATAATATGCCATTATTGATACTCCCAGACCACACACGAGCTTGGTAGCCTATTGTGGGGGAAAAAAACCAAAAATGAATATGACTCCAAGAGACTAAAGAGTGAATGAAAATGAGGGAGGCATTCTGACCTGTGAAATAGGTACTCCAATAGGAACAGAATTCAAATTTTTAAAAAGATTTTATTTATTTATTTGAGAGGGAGAGAGCCAGCAAGCATGAGCATGGGGGAGGGGCAGAAGGAGAGGGACAAGCAGGCTCTGAGCTGAGCGAGGAGCCTGACTCGGGGCTCAATCCTAGGACCCTGAGATCATAACCTGAGCGGATGTCAGACGCTTAAACCAACTGAGCCACCCAGGTGCCCCAGAATCCAAATTTTAAAAATAAAACAGACCCTGGTATTTTGGAAACAGAGAATGTATAGACCATTTCATTTAGGATTATAAATTCAAGAAGTCACTTCTGGATCCTTCACCAAACTGGAGTCTGCCTTGTGTTTTCTTGAACTGGTGACATTGTTGTAGAAATAGTCTAGTGACCAAAAGAAATTTTTGAAAGTTTGCTTAAAACTGTAAATTGAGTGGGGGTGGGGTGGGGAGACTTGCCTTAAAGATTTTTGATAGAGAATCTGCAAACAAACAAACAAAAAAAGCACATTAAAAATCTCAGCTTTTGGGGCACCTGGGTGACTCAGTCGGTTGAGCATCCGACTCCTGATTTTGGCTCAGGTCATGATCTCTGGGTCCTGAGATCGAGCCCCACATTGGGCTCTGTGCTCAGCAGGGAGTCTGCTCTAGATTCTCCTCTCTCTCTCCTTTTGCCCCTCCCCCTGCTTGCACTGTCTCTCTCTCTCTTTCTCTCTCAAATAAATGAAATCTTAAAAACAAAAACAAAAACCTCAGCTTTCTTCAAAGCCTATTTTAGACTGGCATTTAAACATGCAAAACCAAGTATAACTCCTCTTGGAATGACCAGGAAGTCTATAGAGGAGATATGTTTCCTTATATACTCTTAATATCGTTATATATTTATATATATGATGGATATTATATGTCCAGCAGTGGGTAAGACCTGACTTAAAAGAAATATCCAGAGAAACAACCTTGGGTCAGCAGTGAGGTTTAGAGTCGCCTTATTTCAACGGTCTGTCCCTCAAGACTGAAGAGCTTGCCGAGCGATGGGAGCACGTGCTCCCCTCCTATATTTCCTGCTTCCTTCCCTGTCACTTGGGTGATGCACGCTCAGGCCAGAAACTGATGAGGATATTTTCTCCACAGGGAGGATATTTTCTCCACAGGGAGGCTTCGTTCCAGGCACCTTAGGAGAGGTGGCCTGAACTGTCCAGATCAGGCCCACCTTGAAGAAGACAGGTAGAAAATGAATGAAGACAAAATGAAATATATAGTAATGGATGTTTAATGGGAATGGCTATCCCCATTCAAAGCTCAAAGTAAGGGCATTTTTAACTGGAGGAAGTAAGGAAAGTCAAAAAAGCATTTGAGGAAGTGAAATGTTTCAGCTCAGCCCTGAATCTGGAAATGAAGGAAGGCTAGTGATTAAGAGGGTCCAACCCCAAACGGCCAAATTCACATTGGTCCCTGAACAGCCCAGACATTGTTGAAGGAACCCTGGTTTGGCATCTCCATTAAAGTTTTCCATCCAGATTCCTCAGAGTTGAATTTTCTAGGATAAGAAAAATTATCCCTGGGATGTAAAAGATGATGATGTCTCAAAACGCAAGAAGAACTCAACACAAGGGGCTGAAAACGTTTTCGATTTTTCAATAAGCATTAATAGTGATTAGCACCTGACCCAGTTGGAGGAAATGACCCAGGTTGCAAAAGCAGCAGGGGCAAGATGAGACAATGATGGGGATTTCTACTCTACAGACAGCTAGATTCAGCCAAGCTAAAAGCAGAAGCCTGGAAAGTCTTTGACTTACCTGGCTGGCTATGGAATCTCTCCAAAGGAAAACAAAACTGGGAGAGGAACTTCTACCCTGAATGAATGATGAAAAACGAGTGAGAACAGTTTAATGAACTGAAGTGAGAGGGGAAAGAGCAAAGAGCACAAACATCTTCTGAATCCTCACCACGTAGCAGAGCTTTCTCAAGGCACTGTAAGTATATCATCTCATTTATTCATCTTAATGACTCTTTGAGATATAAGATGACCTCATGAAATAAGGTGGGATCATCTCCACTTAGCCTCAGAGAAATTGAGGAACTGGCCTATAGTCACCCAGCTAGTTTGAGCAGGTACAGACACTGAGCAAAGTCATGACTCAGGGGTCAAGCCTCCTCCACTACCATGTTGCTTCCTTGAGAACCTTGAGAAAAAATATCCAAGTCCCCTGCAGAGTGTCAGGCTTCTAAACTATATCTGAGAAAACCTTTCAGAAAGAATTCAGTTAGCAGTTGGTGTGAGCCTATGGCTCCAATTATAAAATAAAGGCGATGTCAAATGTTTGGGTAATAATAATCTCTGCAAATAACCCAGTCTAAGGAGAGCTGGAGAAGGCAGCAAAGAAGGTGATGTGACTCTCAAGGAACTCAGCTCAGATTTTAGAAAGATACATAGGAAAGGCAGAAAAGCTCAAAATTAGAGAGAAACGTACAAATGAGGTTATATCCAGCATCTGGAATGCTTAAGTTTAGCAGGAACTAAGGCTGGTGAAAAGTGCTGAATTGTGAAGTGGGGGGATTTGGGGCTGTACTCAAAGCAGGAAGTAGGACAAGGAAGGCAAAGATCTGCTCCAGAAGCAGATGGTGCAATGTCAATAGGAAACTGGGAGAAAAACAAACTGTTCTGTTTCTGTTTTGCTTCCATTGTCTTCATCAACGAGAATAATCTTCAGACCTGCAATGTTGAATCACACTTTGGTAAAAGACTCTTGAAACCCCACTGCCTTAAGTAAGCTTAAGCCTCTTAACCTAGGTAAATGAACTGCCTGAGAGAAGTTGCCAGAAACGTCATATTGCTGCATTAATCTGAGACAGTGAAGAATGGCACAGGCTTCACAAAAGTGGAGTTCAGCATATGCGATCTTGATTTTCAAAGGGGAGGAAGGTGAAATCTACGAACCATTGCCTGGCAAGCTAGTCCAGGACAGATCAGAATCAGCATATATTCACTACAAACAAGCCATGATGGTCTCACCTCATTTATCTGTAGAGTTCTTACCGAATAGAGCAATGGAAGGCTGCTGGCAAAGAATATTCACAGCCTTTAATACCCTTGAAGATGAAAAGGAAAATTGGGGGCTAAAATATCATCAATTAAGTGCCGTTTGTAACTAGTGAAGGACCATAGCTAGGGAAACGCTGCCCATGAAATCTTGTCATCCTGGAGAGAGAGCTCTAGGAGCATTTATCCCTAGCCCTGTCCTATTAAGCATTTCTGTTTCAATTAATATAGGCTCAGCTGGCTTCTTCAGTAAAGTTTCAGATGATTGAAGATTGAGAAGGATGACAAACACTAGATGCCAGATTTAGAGTTCAAAAAGAATTTGATGGGCTAGAACAATGAATCCAACAAGGAAACATGCAAATAGGTTCACACATGAATTCCAAGGTGAGCTTCACAGGTATGCATGCCCAAACAGTAGCACATTCAAAGAATACCTTTGAGGATGTGTTGATTCAAAATGAGTGAAGAGTATGAGGTGTTGCTGAAACCTCAACCGTCACCTTTGGTTGCATTAATAGAATACAGTACCTGGGACAATAAAGTTAACGGTCTCTCTGCTCAGGTTAGACTGCACTTCACCAAGTGCTCTGTAGGCTCTATCCCAACTGAAGACATAGCCTTCTGGTCGAGAAGTAGTCCAGTCAATTCTTGATTATCTGCTAGTAGATGGAAGCTGATGCAAATGTAATTGATTGATGAAAACTTTGCCTAGTGTGTTCCACTTTCATAACAATGTCTAAAAACCTGGTTATAAAAGAGGTTTTTTTGAATAGGGAGATGAGAAGCAGTCTTTGAGAAATGTTTGGGAGTCGATGAGACTCTTAAATTCTTTTTTTTTTTTTTTGACAATTGTTTCTAAATTACTTCTTTTAACTTATTTATCCTGAGCTAACAGCGTAATCCTCCCCCCCAGGCAGGTTTAAGTTGGGAGATTCTTTCTACAGCTGCCTAAAACTGACGTGTAAATTCTGGAGTTGTGGGATTGCCTCTCCAAGCACCAAAGAAGCAGAAGAGAGTATAAAGCAGGTGGCTTGAAAGAAACAGAGGAAGATATGGAAAGGGAAGCCTTGGGGCTTTCCAAACCTTGTTATGGTGCCTTCCAGAAGCCTGGCTACCTCTTGGATTTCTTTTTTTTTAATTTTATTTTATTATTATATTATGTTACTCACCATACAGTACATCCCCGGATTCCGATGCAAAGTTTGATGCTTCATTAGTTGCGTATAACACCCAGTGCACCATGCAATACGTGCCCTCCTTACTACCCATCACCAGCCTATCCCATTCCCCCACCCCCTCCCCTCTGAAGTCTTCAATTTGCTTCTCATAGTCCATAGTCTCTCGTGTTTCATTCCCCCTTCTGATTACCCCCCCTTTCTTTATCCCTTTCTTCCCCTACCCATCATCCTAGTTCTTATGTTCCATAGATGAGAGAAACCATATGATAATTGTATTTCTCTGCTTGATTTATTTCACTTAACATTATCTCCTCCAGTGCCGTCCATGTTGCAGCAAATGTTGAGAATTCGTTCTTTCTGATAGCTGAGTAATATTCCATTGTATATATGGACCACAGCTTCTTAATCCAGTCATCTGTTGAAGGGCATCTCGGCTCCTTCCATGATTTGGCTATTGTGGACAATGCAGCTATGAACATTGGGGTGCATATGGCCCTTCTCTTTACTACGTCTGTATCTTTGGGGTAAACACCCAGTAGTGCAATGGCTGGGTCATAGGGTAGTTCAATTTTTAACTTTTTAAGGGACCTCCACACTGTTTTCCAGAGTGGCTGTACCAACTTGCATTCCCACCAACAATGTAGGAGGGATCCCCTTTCTCCACATCCTCTCCAACAATTGTTGTTTCTTGCCTTGTCTATCTTTGCCATTCTAACTGGCGTAAGGTGGTATCTCAGTGTGGTTTTGATTTGAATTTCCCTGATGGCTAATGATTTTGAACATTTTTTCATGTGTCTGTTAGCCATTTGTATGTCTTCATTGGAAAAGTGTCTGTTCATATCTTCTGCCCATTTTATGATTTGTTTATTTGTTTCTCGTGTATTGAGTTTGAGAAGTTCTTTGTAGATCTTGGATACCAGTCCTTTATCTGTGGTGTCCTTTGCAAATATATTCTCCCATTCCGTGGGCTGTCTCTTAGTTTTTTTGACTGTTTCCTTGGCTGTGCAGAAGCTCTTTATCCTGATAAAGTCCCATAAGTTCATTTTATCTTTTATTTCTCTTGCCTTTGGAGATGTGTCGTGAAAAAGGTTGCTCTGGCCGATGTCATAGAAGTTGTTGCCTATGTTCTCCTCTAGAATTTTGATGGATTCCTGTCTCACATTGAGGTCTTTCATCCATTTGGAGTTTATTTTTGTGTATGGTGTGAGAGAGTGGTCAAGTTTCATTCTTTTGCATGTAGCTGTCCAATTTTCCCAGCACCATTTATTGAAGAGACTGTCTTTTTTCCACCGGATGTTTTTTCCTGCTTTATCAAAGATTAGTTGCCCAAAGAGCCGAGGGTCCATTTCTGGGTTCTCTATTCTGTTCCATTGGTCGATGTGTCTGTTTTTGTGCCAGTACCATGCTGTCTTTGTGATCACAGCTTTGTAGTACAGCTCGAAATCCGGCATTGTGATGCCCCCAGCTTTGTTTTTCCTTTTCAACAGTTCCTTGGAGATTCGGGGCCTTTTCTGGTTCCATACAAATTTAAGGACTATTTGTTCCAGTTCTTTGAAAAATGTCCTCGGTATTTTGATCGGGATAGCATTGAAAGTGTAGATTGCTCTGGGTAGTATGGACATTTTAACTATGTTAATTCTTCCAATCCATGAGCATGGAATATTTTTCCATCTTTTTATGTCTTCCTCAATATCTTTCAAAAGTGATCTATAGTTTCTAGCATATAGGTCCTTTACGTCTCTGGTTAAGTTAATTCCAAGGTAACGCATGGTTTTTGGTGTTATTGTAAATGGGATGGATTCCCTAATTTCTCTTTCTTCAGTCTCGTTATTCGTGTATAGAAATGCAACTGATTTCTGGGCATTGATTTTGTATCCTGCCACCTTACTGAATTGTTCTATAACTTCTAATAGTTTGGGAGTGGATTCCTTTGGGTTTTCCATATAGAGTATCATGTCATCTGCAAAGAGAGACAGTTTGACTTCTTCTTTGCCGATTTGGATACCTTTGATCCCTTTTTGTCTTCTGATTGCTGTTGCAAGGACTTCTAGTACTATGTTGAATAATAGTGGCGAGAGTGGGCATCCTTGTCGTGTTCCTGATCTTAAGGGAAAGGCTTCCAGCTTTTCCCCATTGAGAATAATGCTTGCAGTAGGCTTTTCATAGATGGCTTTTATGAGATTGAGAAATGTACCCTCTATTCCTACACTCTGAAGGGTTTTAATCAGGAAAGGATGCTGTATTTTGTCAAATGCTTTTTCTGCATCAATTGAGAGGATCATATGGTTCTTGAGTCTTTTCTTGTTGATATGATGTATCACATTGATTGATTTGCGAGTGTTGAACCATGCTTGCATCCCAGGTATGAATCCCACTTGGTCATGATGGATAATCCTTTTAATGTACTGTTGGATTCTATTAGCAAGGATCTTGTTGAGGATTTTGGCATCCATATTCATTAGAGAAATCGGTCTGTAATTCTCCTTTTTGAGGGGGTCTTTGCCTGGTTTGGGGATCAAGGTAATATTAGCCTCATAGAATGAGTTTGGTAGCTTTCCTTCTGTTTCTATTTTTTGAAATAGCTTTAGGAGAATAGGTATTATTTCTTCTTTGAATGTTTGGTAGAATTCCCCAGGAAAACCGTCTGGGCCTGGAGTTTTATTATTTGGAAGGTTGTTTATCACTGACTCAATTTCTTCATAGTTAATTGGCCTATTTAAGAAATCTATTTCTTCCTGTTTCAGTCTTGGTAGTTTATAGGTTTCCAGGAAGGCCTCCATCTCTTCCAGATTGTTTAGTTTTTTGGCATATAGCTGTTGATAAAAGTTTCTAATAATCCTTGCAATTTCAATGGTGCTGGTCGTGACCTCTCCCTTTTCAGTCATAATTTTAATAATCTCAGTCCTTTCTCTTTGTTTTTGGACAAGTTTTGCCAGTGGTCTATCAATTTTATGGATTCTCTCAAAGAACCAGCTTCTAGTCCTGTTGATCTGCTCTACTGTGGTTCTGGTCTCTAATTCATTGATTTCTGCTCTAATCTTGGTCAACTCCTTCCTTGTCAGTGGGTTAGGCCTGTCCCTCTGTTGCTGTTCCAGTTTCTTGAGGTGAGAATATAGAAACTGCATTTTAGATTTTTCTATTCTTTTGAGTGAGGCTTGGATGGCTATGTATTTCCCCCTTAGGACTGCCTTTGCAGTATCCCATAGGTTTTGGACCGTTGTGTATTCATTCTCGTTGGTCTCCATAAATTGTTTAATTTGTTTTTTGATTTCCTGGTTTATCGAGTCATTCTTGAGCAGGATGGTTCTTAGCCTCCAAGTGTTTGAGTTTCTTCCAGGTTTTTCCTTGTGGTTGAGTTCCAATTTCAGAGCGTTGTGGTCTGAGAATATGCAGGGGATAATTTCAATCTTTTGGTATTGGCTGAGACCTGTTTTGTGTCCCAGAGCATGATCTATTCTTGAGAATGTTCCATGGGCATTTGAATAGAATGAGTATTCTTTGGTTCTGGGGTGTAGTGTTCTATATATATCTATGAGGTCCAACTCGTCGAGTATGGCATTCAAAGCCTTTGATTCTTTGCTTAGTTTTTGCCAGGGTGTTCTGTCTATTTCTGATAGTGGGGTGTTGAGGTCCCCTACTATTACTGTGTTCTTATCTATATGTCTCTTTATTTTGGTTAAGAGTTGGCTTGTGTATCTTGCTGCTCCCCTGTTGGGGGCATATATATTAATAATTGTCATATCCACTTGTTGAATACTTCCTTTAAGAATAATATAGTGCCCTTCTGTATCTCTCTCTATGGCCTCTAGTTTAAAATCCAGTCTATCTGATATGAGAATTGCTACTCCAGCTTTCTTTTGAGGTCCATTTGCGTGGAAGATGGTACTCCATCCCCTTACTCTAAGTCTGAATGCATCTTTGGGTTCAAAATGAGTCTCTTGTAGACAGCAAATGGATGGGTCATGTCTTTTTATCCAATCTGCAACCCTGTGGCGTTTTATGGGAGAGTTTAAGCCATTTAGATTGATAGAGATTATTGACAGATATGATTTTAATGATGCCATTTCTCTTTAAAGTCTTTGTATCGGTTGTGACTTGCTGCTCTGTATCACTCTTGGGGCCTTTTTACCTTTATAGAGCCCCCCTTAATATCTCCTGTAGGGCTGGTTTCGTGGTTACGAAATTGGTTAATGATTGGCGATTTTGGAACGTCTTTATTTCTCCATCAATTCTGAATGACAGCTTTGCTGGATAAAGGATCCTTGGCTGCATGTTTTTCTCTGAAAGAGCTTTAAAAATGCCCCCCCAAGCCTTTCTCTCATTCCAGGTCTCTGTAGACAGGTCTGACGTAATCCTGATACCTTTGCCTTGGTACGTGAGAAATTTCTTTGCCCTGGCCGCTTTCAATACTGTATCCTTGGATCTAATATTTGCGAATTGCACTATGACATGCCGTGGCGTAGGTTTGTCCTGGTTGAGCTTGGATGGGGTCCTCTCTGCCTCTTGGACACGAATGCTTGTTTCCCTTGCTAGATTAGGGAAGTTTTCAGCTACAATTTGTTCAAATATCTCTTCTAGACCTCTGTTTTTCTCCACCCCTTCAGGGATGCCGATGATTCTGACATTGGATCGTTTCATAGAGTCAGTAATCTCCCGTAATCTACATTCGTGGGCGTGGATTTTTTTAAGACCAGCTTCTATTTTCGTTTTTTCTTCTACTAACCCATCCTCCAATTCGCTAACGCGTTCCTCTGCCTCGGTGACCCTGGCCGTCAGAGCCTCTAGTTTTGACTGTATTTGGCCCACTGAGTTTTTAATTTCTGTCAGATTCGCTCTCATTTCTGCCCTTAGGGATTCTATATTCTCAGCAACGCTTTCTCTGATGCTTTTTTCAAGTTTACTCATCATCTTGACCATTGTTGCTCTGAATTCCATTTCTGATAATTGGGATACATCCATATGTATTAATTCTGTGGCCGAGGCCA
>NC_048227.1:83566880-83574783 GCF_002007445.2 Ailuropoda melanoleuca | reverse complement strand
AGGTGGCTACCGCTTCCCGGTGCCCTGACACGGCGGCTCCCTCCCCTTCTGTTTATCTTCCGATATCTGTGCGCGGTTTCATGGCTCCCCGCTTCGTACCTCAATACTCAGCGCTGGAGATGTTCATTTGTAGAGATCCAGATGTATCTTCCTGCGTCTCAGGCTGATTCCGTGGATGTTCCTGCTGGTCTGGTACCTATCCAGCTCAACTCAGGGGACCGGCTGAAAAAGGGGTCCCCTACTCCTCCGCCATCTTAACCTCCTCTACCTCTTGGATTTCTTAAGATATACCTTTATTCTTATAATAAACCTTCCCTTGTAGACAACAGAAACTAAAAAAACAAAACAAAACAAAGCAAAAAAAAAACTAACATGAGACCCAGTCATTATCCAAACATCTCTCAAGCTCTTACTTCTTCTATGAAACCTTCCCTGATTACATTAGCCAGAGCAAAGCTATCTTCCCAATCCCTATAGATCTTTATTAACTCCTCCACTCACTGAACTTTTTTGTGGACCACTTGAATTATAAGTTATATTTATATATCTGCATGGAGAATACACATCATTTGAGTGAAGTAATTAATGTCTTTTACTCCTTTGTATTTCCCACTGCACCAAGCAAAGCATATGGTAGACCCCCAATAAGTATTTATTGATTTATGAGACTGATTCATGCTCAACCGTTCAAACTCTCCAATTGTCAAGTAATTGAAATCACCTTGACTTGTGATAGAACAATAGAGATTAACCAGGTAGGAAATAAAAAATGGTACTCTTAGCAAAATAACTCCGGGGGGATCCTAGATTATGTGGCAGTCTTAAAAGACTCCCCAAAGGAGTGTGCAAGCCTGGATTAGCCACCCTAAGATGTTAAAATAGTTGGCCAACTGAAAGAATGTAATTAGTTGAGGGCTCACTCAAGTGTGCTATATAATTTGCCTATCGAGTTGCCTTATTTTCATGTGTTGACAATTATCTATGCTAAGCTTTTCCCTATTTACATCATCCAGAAAAATAAAGAACTTACTGTATGAGTACAGGTTTGGGGAAGTCTGACTTGGCAGGCATTCTCATGTTGTGAAAAGATCTAGGGGCTTTAATTGATTTCAAGCTTCATATGAGTCAAGGGCTTGCTTTAATTCTTTAAAAGACTAATGCAATCTCAGACGGGTGTTGTGTTATCTAGAAGTCCAATCTCTTGCATGGCGTTGGATTTTTTGCTAGCTCAAATCATCCAGGGTCTCCTTTGACCCCATTAGTGACCCCCTAAATAGTCCCTTCCATGTGGCACTCTCAGTCATTAGGAAATTCTTTACTATTTTCAGCTTTATCTACTATCTATTCTTCTGGCACATCCAACTATGGAACTTAATTCTACCCAGTGAGTCACATAAACCAAATCTCACTCTCCTCCTTCATTGTAATGGAAACACGTCTATCATTCCCCCCCCAACTCTGGACTTACCATCTCCCCAGGTCTCTCTGCTTTTTTAAGACTTTGTTTTTTAGAGCAGTTTTAGGTTTACAACAAAACTGAGAAAACAGCACAGGGATTTCTCAAATACCGTTGCTCCCCTGAGACATAAATAGCCTCCCCCACTATCAACGTTCCCCACCAGAGAGGTACATTTGTTACAACTGATGAACCTACATTGATAAATCAGCACCATCAAAGGTCCGTAGTTTACCATGAGTTCACCATTGGTGTTGTACATTCTATAGGTTGGGACAAATGTATAATGACACAGATCCATCAGATAATGGATATCATTATATCGTCCAGAATATTTTCACTGCTCTAAAAGTCCTCTGTGCTCTGCCTATTCATTTCTCCCCTGCCCTTTCCCTCCCAACCCCCTGCAAGGACTGATCTTTTTATTGTCTCCATAATTTTGTCTTTTGCAGAATGTCCTATAGTCGGGATCATGAAGTATGTAGTCCTTTCAGATTGGCTACTTTCATTTAATTATATACATTTAAATTTCCTCCATGTCTTTTCATGGCTTGACAGCTCATTTCTTTTTAGTGCTGAGTAACTTTCCATTGTTTGAACGTACCACAGATTATGCATCCATTCCCCTCAAGAAGGCCATCTTGGCAGTTACGAATAAAGCTGCTGTAAAAATCCATGCACAGGTTTTGATGTGGATGCAAATTTTCAGCTCCCGTGGGTAAATCTCAAGGAGTATGATGGCTAGATTGTAGGGTAAAAGTATGTTTGTTTTTGTGAGAAACCACCAAACTGTCTTCCAAGTGGCTGCCATTTTGCATTCCCACCAGCCATGTATGAGAGTTTCTGTTGCTCCACATCCTCGTCAGCATTTGGTGTTGTCGGTGTTCCAGACTTCGGCTATTTTAATAGGTGTGTGGTGGTACCCCAGTTCTCCTAAACAATTCTCTAAGCCATGAAGTTTCCAGATCCCTCACTGTTCTACTTGCCATTTTTACAAAAGAAGAATCTGAGACTCAAAGAAATGTTATTTGCTCAAAATCATTCAGTCAACATCAGAGCTGAAATTTGTATTCATGGTTATTTGCAATAAACTGACTCGCAGTGTAGTGAGTTCTTGCTTTACCGTGAATAAGACTATACCATAAAACATCACGAATCACAGGGACTCGATGAGAAGAATGCCGGACAATGTCTAAAACTTCTTTAGCTTTCAAATGAAAGCATGCCTTCCATTTTCAACAAAAAGATCGAACAGGTTTGAAGGAAATCAGATTGTTTCTCTTTTTAAGTTAATGAAAATGTTCGTTTTTAAAGAATATGCTAAGTGTATGCTAAGCATAAGAATAGAATATGCTTAGCTTATGCTAAAATACACTGAGCTTCTCTGGAGCTAAGAAATCCAAAGCAGGTAAGGAGCAGACTGGATTTTTAATGTCTGGTATTCACATTGGAGATGATCATACAGGTCTTCTTTATACTTGGTAGCTTGTTTTTCTATCTGACCTTTCTCAAGAATATATAAACAACATGTATAGTCTTGAGAAATAGCTGCGTACGGTAGCTCATGGTTGTCCGAGTGAGTGAGACGTACATAGTAATCAACAGCTTGTGTTTATTGTAAATGTTAAGGTTTATGAATTGCCAAGGAAACTTTACCAAGAATCCTGGAAATGAGTGATTCTGATTTGACTGATTTTTCCCTGAGGTCAGTTCTAGGTCACTGTATTCTGAGTCTTCATGCCACTTAGTCATGATGGGAATTATAGTTGACCTGGATTTCCCCATTGACATTTCCACTTGATTAGCTCTGAAATATAAAGTATATGAGTTCTGTTTCATTCTAGACTTAAGTAGCAGGAAACTTCTGCTTTTCTTCCCAAACATACTCCCTCAAATTTATACAAGTCAGAAGTCCCAGTAGAATCACACAAAAGATGTTTCTGGCGTATGATTCATTTACGCATAGAGATTGTGTGGGCGTCAGCATAGGAATGTTTCATAGGTCGCCAGGTCCTGCTTCACAAATTAAAGCCATTAACGACTTCAAACTAATTGGACAAAGAATAGTCTGAATTAGTAAAATCTTTTAATCATATACTTAAGGAAACTTTTAATTGTCATATTTTGCACTTACAGAACAATTGTAAGAATAATACATGAAATTCTCATGTATTTTTTTAGCCAGATTTCCAAGTTATTTACATTTTTACCACACTTGTTTTATCATTCTTTCTATTTGCCCATGTCTCTATTTTTTATTTTTTTCTGAGGGGTTATTCTTCTATACTTCCCTTTACCTCATATTACTTTCTGAGAATTTCCTAAGAATAAGGGCATTTTCTTACATAATCACAGTACAGTTATCAAATTTGGGACATTTAACATTGATGCAATAGTTTTATCTAATCTACCATTCACATTTTTTTTCAGTAATCCTATTAATGTTCTTTATAACATGTTTCCTTTTTTTCCCTCCAGGATCCAGTACAAGACCATGTATTACATTTAGTTACCTTTTTAGTTTCTTTAAATTTGGAACAGTTCCTTAGTCTTTTCTTTGCCTTTCATGACAAAGGCTAATTATTTTATAAAGTGTTTCTTCATTTCGGTTTGCTGATGTTTCCTTGTGATTAGATTCAGGTTACACATCCCTAGCCAGAAAACTACGTAAATGATGATGTGTCCTCTCACATATTCCAAGTATAAGATATCTATCTGCCCCTCATTCATGATGTCAATTTTGATCACTTGATTAAACTGTTACCCGTTTTCTCCATTCTACTTCCTATTTTCTCCCTTGCAACTAGTAAGCAGTTGGTGGAGAGACTCTTTAGGCCCATCTGAAAATTCTACTCCTCATCATACTTTTCTTCCTAAACGTGATGCATTTTGCCCTACTCAACCTTCACTATGATAGTTGTCCACCCCGTCTCCCCACATTTATTAGCAGGTGTTATTCAGCCCCTCTCCCTTGCTCTCAGCTATCTAGCTATTATTAGTATGGATCTATAGATTCCAGTTTTATTCCATGGGCTATAATCCATTCCTATCACGGTTCGTTTTAATGCTAAATTTCTCCCAGATTTGGCAGTTTGGTGTCCTTTATTAAGCTGGCTCCCACACACTTTTGATATGCTCCCATAATTATTTTTAAAACACTTTTGTGCTTTCTAGTTCAATAAGTTGTTCCAGACTCCTCATGTATCTTCCCTGCCCAGTACTAGAACTGGTCATTTCTTCAAGGACCTCTGTTTCCTTTTAATGGGAAATAGTATTTAGAAACTGAGGTCTTGGCACTAGGATAAGCGCTTTCAGAGGACAGAGCCAGGAAATACACATGCATGTATACACACACACACACACACACATACACACACACACACACACCACACGCTGATTATCTGTATGTATATATATAATAGAAATTCTGATGGTGTACTTGTACCATCAATAGCCATCCCACTCCACGAGGTTCTTCACTGTCATCCCCCACTCCATCTTTTTCTCTCCTTTCTTCTACAATGAGAATCCTGACCTCTAACACCATCAACATACTGACTCTTCTTTCCAGGGCTACACCACACACAAAATAGTTTCAAAATTGCTATACTCAAATCACTATGTATACCAAATAGAATAAAAGGAAATTAAGATGCATTTGCAGTTCTTTATCCCCCCCCCAAGGTAACAGTGTATTTTCAAAGTATTGTGGTCTAAAGTTACTTGAATTAGTTGTTCCCCCAGGCACTATTTCAACGTGGTCATGTTATTTATCCATTTCCTAAAGATACACTCAGAGAAGTGTCGCTTTGTTCCCTGTCACTTTCCTCTGACTCCCCTTCACCTCTTGTAGGTAACCAATTTCAGTGCTTGCTGGTTTTTCCTTCCTGTGTTTTTCCCCCCAAATAAGCAGATTTACATGTTTTATTTCTTTTTGTTACATGAAAGATAGTATATTGTAAATACTCTTGCAATTTGCTTTTTAAAAAGCTTAATGCATTCTGGAGTTTGTAGAAGGCTGATGATGATGATAATGATTATAGTGGTCTAGTACTCCTAGGCGTTCGGGTAGTTCTCAACATTTTGCTATTGCAAATAATGCTCCAGTTAAGAACCTTCTACCTGTGTGTTTTCATATTTCAAATGTTTACCTTCAGGGTAAATTCCTAGAGGGAGGATTGCTGTGGTTTTGTTAGATATTGACAAATGCCCTTCCATGTAAGTGAATCATTTTATGTATCCACTATCAATGTATGAGAGTGCATATTTACTTATAGTCTGCTCAGTAATGCACATTGTCAAGCTTTTGACTATTTGCCAATCTGATGAATGTGAAATGATATCTCTATGTGGTTTCATTAATTTCTCATGAGTGAGGCCATGCTTATATCTTTTCTGGGGATGGTTCTTGGTTTTGCCAATTTTAAAACAAGATTTTCAGTGTTTCCTCAAGTGTTAAATGTTCTTTATATATTAGTAATACATATGTTAGTTATATATAGCATATATTATTACGTAATATACATATTAACCCGTTGTGATAAATACCTAAAATATTTTCTCCCAATTTATTATTTGTCCTTTACTTTGCTTATGGTTTTTGGCATTTAAAAATGTTTTTGTTGGGGCGCCTGGGTGGCGGAGCGGTTAAGCGTCTGCCTTCGGCTCAGGGCGTGATCCCGGCGTTATGGGATCGAGCCCCACGTCAGGCTCCTCTGCTGTGAGNCGTTGTGATAAATACCTAAAATATTTTCTCCCAATTTATTATTTGTCCTTTACTTTGCTTATGGTTTTTGCCATTTAAAAATGTTTTTGTAGGGGAGCCTGGGTGGCACAGCAGTTAAGCGTCTGCCTTCGGCTCAGGGCGTGGTCCCGGTGTTCCGGGATCAAGCCCCGCATCAGGCTCCTCCGCTAGGAGCCTGCATCTTCCTCTCCCACTCCCCCTGCTTGTGTTCCCTCTCTCGCTGGCTGTCTCTATCTCTGTCGAATAAATAAACAAAATCTTAAAAAAGTAAAAATAAAAATGTTTTTGTAGTCCAATGTGTTAGCACTTCTCTTGCGTCTGGATTTGGGGTTATAGTTAGAAATCCTCTACCTACACTCAAATTTTAGAGAAATTCATTCATCTTTCTTTTACTATTTGTATAATTATATTTTTTATAACTCAAATCCATTTGGAGCTTATTCCTGTATACATGAGAGATGGACATAATTTTACCTTTTTTCCAAATGCTCCAGTACCTTTAAAAAGTCCAATTGTACCCCCAGAGATCTGAGATACCAGCTTCATCGTATTCTAGTTTACCATATGAGTTGGGTCTGTTTCTGGACTTTCTATTTTATTCCATCTGTTCATGTACTAATACAGTACTGTGTTCAATGTAGGGGCTTTATCATATGTTTTAATATCTGGGAGGGCTAATCTCCTCATTCTTCCACTCCACTCACCCTACACCATAACTCTTTCTTTTCACTGTTTCCCTAGCAAGT
This sequence comes from Ailuropoda melanoleuca, assembly GCF_002007445.2. Classification (NCBI taxonomy): domain Eukaryota; kingdom Metazoa; phylum Chordata; class Mammalia; order Carnivora; family Ursidae; genus Ailuropoda; species Ailuropoda melanoleuca. Next base: position 83,567,837 of record NC_048227.1, on the reverse strand, counting down.
TGGTTTTTACCACATGGATTTTAGTAGTAACTTGTTCAGCTACAGAAAAAAAAAAAAGGAAGAAAGAAAGAGAAAGAAAGAAAAAGAAAAGCTTGTCTTGTTGGAATTGCATTAAATTTATAAGTTATTTTAGGGAGAACCAACTTCTAAATACCATTGAAACATTCTAAGAAAGATCCCAGGATGTCTTTCTGTTTGTTTCAACTCCACTTTCCTATCTTTCAGAAGTATTTATTATTTGCTTTACTTAGGTTTTGAACATATGAAGTTTATTGCTAAATATTTTATCTTTCTTATTGATACTGTAAATGGGTTTATTTTTTTCTATTGTATCTCCTAACTGGTTATTATTTGTGAATATGAAGGCTATTGATTTTTGCAATTGATAAGTTAATTTATTTATTTATTTTTAATATTTTTAAAATTATATTATGTTAGTCACCATACAGTACATCCCTGGTTCTCGATGTAAAGTTCGATGATTCATTAGTTGCGTATAACACCCAGTGCACCATGCAATACGTGCCCTCCTTACTACCTATCACCAGCCTATCCCATTCCCCCACCCCCACCCCTCCGCAGCTCACAGTTTGTTTCTCAGAGTCCATAGTCTCTCATGCTTCATTCCCCCTTCTGATTAAACCCCTTTCTTTATCCCTTTCCTCTCCTACCAATCTTCCTAGTTCTTATGTTCCACAGAAGAGAGAAACCATATGATAATTGTCTTTCTCTGCTTGACTTATTTCACTTAGCATTATCTCCTCCAGTGCCGTCCATGATGCAGCAAATGTTGAGAAATCGTTCTCTTTGATAGCTGAATAATATTCCATTGTATAAATGGACCACAACTTCCCAATCCAGTTATCTGTTGAGGGGCATCTCGGCTCCTTCCACGATTTAGCTATTGTGGAAAAGCTGCTATGAGCATTGGGGTGCATATGGCCCTTCTCTCACTAC
>NC_048227.1:83449242-83566780 GCF_002007445.2 Ailuropoda melanoleuca | reverse complement strand
TCTCAGGCTGATTCCGTGGGTGTTCAGGCTGGTCTGGTACCTATCCAGCTTGACTCAGGGGACCAGCTGAAAAAGGGGTCCCCTACTCCTCTGCCATCTTAATTCCTGATAAGCTAATTTAAAATATAATTAACTTCATTGCTCACAAGGATGCAATTTCAACATTTTTAATCCTTTAGAGTTCACAAAATTTTTTGCAATATATACTCAGGTAACACATAAAATAATCTAGGAAAACAGAATATCTCTTGGTGGAATATATGGCTTCAGTGAAATACCTACAATTAGTGTATTAATTGTATGTCATTTCTAATGAATATAATCATCATCAAACAGGATTTGTTTCCGTAAGTGGTTAAAATTATCTACTTCAAAATTTTGTACAAGGGTCAATGAGGAATAGCTTTTAAGTGAATAAAAATGGTTTGCATTGTGTTAGAGAGCATATGTAGAAACGTCTTGCTCTGCAGGAAATCACCGGTCTTCTCCAGCCCCAGGTGTGAACACCCAAGCAGACTGAACCACACTATCTATTTGAATTTATTATTGCCCTTAGGGATGCAATGATATTGATGAAAAAGGATCATTCATGGTAGTTTCCACCTCTCTGAAATAGCAAAAACTTGACTTTAACGATTTTGGGAAATATAGATATATAGAACCCAATCAGAAAGCCAGAAGCTGACAAGCCAGACAAGAAAATCAAAGGAGACAATTAGAGTTCCTATTCCCCTGTCACCCAACCCATGCCAAAAGTCACCTAGGGCAAGGAAAAACCCTGTTTATATGATGTCATATAATCACACAGGAAACAAAGGAAAGTGCTGAAAAGAGACTTTATGCAATGATCCTGAGGCAGTCTGCGACACTGAAGAGACAGTGTGTTTCATGTCTCCCCGGTGTGAAGGGGTTAGATTCACTTTACAACCTGGGTTCAGCCAACACTCCAGCTTCACCCCTTCCTTTCCCACGATAGATCAATGCATTCTGAGAATTTTTTTGGTTACATGTAACAAAAACCAAACAAGCTAGTCTACACAAAAAGGGCATTTGTTAAGAGGATATTCATGGAACTCATGGAATCCAAGGAAGAGGTCAACACTCCAGCCTCTGGAATATCCAGGAACTTCCAAAATGGGAAGTTCCATCCTCTGCCATGAACAGAGCTCAGTTTCCAACAAGTCTTAGTTCTAAATTCCAAAATCTTGAGAAGAATCCAGAAGACCCAACCAGTATTTCCCTTAGACTCAGGCAAGGCAGACCTCTGCCCTGGGCTCCATGCTTCTGGGGATGTGCATGTCACAAACTCATGAAAAAATAAACTTACTAAAGATCATACGGTCTATCACTGGGATTGTGCTTATGGTTCTTGATATGACACAAATTGTCATCTTAAAGCTTCCGGGAAACGTTAGTCTATGTGTCCTGCTATAGGATCTCCAGGAAAAGGGACCCACATCTGTGTGAATTGTGCTTGCTGTGGATGCTTCAGGCAAATGCTGCTTTAGAATACAGGGAGGATTTGAATAGCACATAGGAAAAAAAAAGACAACTTAGCTCCTCAAATCCTTCTTCTCAGGTATCACAGATAAAATGGATCTCTTTAAAATGAAATATTGTTTCCCAGTAGCGTTGACCATCTCTTTCTCATTTTTCTTCAGGTTACAATTGCAGTTGCTGAAGCATTCCTAATTTTAGCGTGGCATTCACGATATTCGCACGTGGCAACTGCGCCACATTCTGCCGTGTAAAGAGATTTAGATTACTTTAAAACTCGCATATATGTGTGTCTATAACACCAGGTAAGCATAGTACAGAGTCTTTCCAAGGGCAAGGGCTTGGACACTGAATGGTAAAATCGCAAATAGTTTTGTTTTTATAAAACGTTAAGATTTCATTAAAGTTACAAAGCTTTTTAAATGGACCTCGGTTTAACTAATTTTGATTAAAATTATGACACCAAATTAATTACAGTTTGAGTTTAGCTTTTTAATTTGAGAGATGAGTCAGAATACTTTAGAAGAAAAAGAACTTTTGGGGGAAACTTATGTTTTAAAAGCTTTATAGGTATACTTCTAAAGTATTCTGTATCTTAACTTTTTACAAGTTAACAAGCTTTTTACATGTTTACAAGTTTTTTTCTAATTTTGGATGACAATATGGTAAAATTACATTTCATTTTTAATTCTTTGGGTCTTAGGAATAACAAGTCAAAATCTTGAAAGAAGTAGAAAATATAAAATTAACTTAAAATAGAGACTAGAAATAAAAAATCTTCAAAAAAGCTGTTTTCTTAAGATTCTAAAATTCACATTTAAATTGAGAACGTATATGTTAAACATAATCTGCATAAAATTTTTGAATGGGGTATCTATTCTTATTGAAGCTTTAGCAACTGATCAAAACAAGAAAATTAGCAAGAAAATTGTTCCCATCAAGCCCAGAATTTGAATAAGCATCAGATAGGATTCCTGCAACCAAAGAATATTCAAGAATTCATCTTGAAGAATGTGAATATTCTTTACTAAGTAAAGATTTGCAAAGATAATTATTCATATCAATATCACCACCCACAAATACCAAATGCAACTCCATATTTCCATTTAAAAGATGAAAAAAATGGGGGCGTCTGGGTGGCACAGCAGTTAAGTGTCTGCCTTCGGCTCAGGGCATGATCCCTGCGTTATGGGATCGAGCCCCACATCAGGCTCCTCCGCTATGAGCCTGCTTCTTCCTCTCCCACTCCCCCTGCTTGTGTTCCCTCTCTTGCTGGCTGTCTCTATCTCTATCGAATAAATAAATAAAATCTTAAAAAAAAAAAGATGAAAAAAATGGCATCTCTGAATCTGCCGACTGGATGTGAAAGATGAAATCTCTGGAGCTTTACTGTTTATTAACCATGATCTTGGGAAATGGCCCATGCCACTTTCTGACAGTGTGAGAATGTTTCTTGCAAAACTTACCCTGATGCAAATAAATTTTGATTTTCCATTGCCTGAACATTGTGAAGAATTTAATACTTCATTTTGTATAAAAATTATTTCAAATGGAGAAAGAAACCATGGAAACTGGCTTTTATATTCTAATTTCATTTTTTTTAAGATTTTATTTATTTATTTGACAGAGAGAGAGACATCCAGAGAGAGAGGGAACACAAGCAGGGGGAGTGGGAGAGGAAGAAGCAGGCTCCCAGAGGAGCAGGGAGCCCAATGTGGGGCTTGATCCCAGGACCCTGGGATCAGGCTCTGGGCCAAAGGCAGATGCTTAACGACTAAGCCACCCAGGTTCCCCTATATTCTGATTTCAAGACAAGGTGTTATGTTCCTCGTGTCAAAGGCTTCACAGCCAATCTTCAAGATTAACGTTAAAATGAAGGTACTTGTTAAAAACACTTAAAGTCTCAATCGAAAGAATACAAAATGTCAGTGGTGCGTAAATATGCAAACACATACAAAATGTGCAATTACAAGAACTTTTTGAAAATTTAAACAGCAAGAAAATGATAGCATTTAGCAAAGAAAGTAACACTGATATAGGATGTTTGCCTAGCATGCTTAAAAAGAATAACCCCAGGCATTCTATTTGTATCCCAAGTTTTTTTTTTTTTTAAGATTTTAGTCATTTATTTGAGAGACAGCATGAGAGAGAGAGAGAGAGAGAGAGAGAATGAGCAGGCAGAGGGGGAGGGAGAAGCAGGCTTCCTGCTGAGCAGGGAGCCCGACCCCCAGGATGCTGAGATCATGACCTGAGCAAAAGGCAGATGCTTAGCTGACTGAGCCACCCAGGTGGCCTATCCCAAGCTTTTCATGGCACAAACAAGTACAATGTTTACAGAAAGCAATTTACAACTTCTAATGTTGTAGTTAGAAATTACTTCTAATTTCTAATGTCATTAGAAATGATTTAGAAATTTTATGCCCTATAGCATAATGAATGAACATGGAAGCTGAATAAAAAAAGAGAAGAAACTCAAAATAAGGTTTTAAAATCTTACGTACATGATAAGGTGAGAAAAAGGAATCATCCAAAAAACCTAAGTCGAACAGTACTCATTTCAACTACATTGTTATCAGAAACAAAATTCATGTTGAAAAATAATTGGATTATACGAATTTTCGAGCTACCAGGAAAAAAAATACCAAAATTGAAATGAAAGAATGTTTCATTTGTTTTACACATGTTGGGAAATGTGTGGGTTTTAAGTGAAGATATTTAAAAAACACTATTTTCTGCTCTTGTCCCACCCTGGCTGTGGTATTGCATAGACCCATCTAGCTCTCTGAGTAGGCAGTATTGGTTTTGAACCACATATGCCAACATTAAACAAATCACATCTCTTGTTAAAAACAAACAAGTAAAAACAAAAAACACAGTTTTCAATGTTAGGTATTAGTTTGAAAGATTATCAAGGCAGATCTGTGATAACGGCATCAACATGGTTGGTTTAAAAAGCAAGTGTACAGGGGCGCCTGGGTGGTTCAGTTGGTTAAGCTTCTGCCTTCAGCTCAGGTCATGATCCCAGGGTCCTGGGATCAAGTTCCGCATTGGGCTCCCTGCTCAGTGGGGAGCCTGCTTCTCCCTCTCCCTCTGCTCCTCATCTTCTGCCTCTCTCCCCCTCTCGCTCTCTCTTGCTCACTCTCACTCTATCTCAAATACATAAATAAAATCTTTAAATAAACCACACACACGCAAGTGTACAAATGAGCATTTTGGCTCGAATTCCAGGAGCATCCGTTGTGTCTCGCAGCATGTGGTTTGAATTTGTGACCTGAGATGAGATTTGTGCTGTGTCAGTAGCGCAATAGTGATGACGTCCCAGGGAACAATTCAGTTATGATAGTAAATGTTTTCTGGGGCTGCCCATTAACTATAACCTCACCACCACTTTAGACATGCAAGGAGAATTTCGGTTAACTGTTGCCACGGCAATTAGATTTCATTTAGGCAAAATATATGAAGTACCTAAGAAGAGGAAAGCAAAAAATGAAGATTCCAGATAAGAAGAAATCAATCTTTGACAAAGAATGAATTAATCTTGAATTCGGTTACTTGGTGTGTACTATTATTTACTACTAATTATGTTAGCAAAAGCTTACAAGAAACCCAAAAGATACTTCTGGTCCATTCTTAAATAATTAATAGTATACATTTTTTTGAAATTTAGAGACAATGTTGGTGAGTTTTTTTTTTTTCCCTGAGTTGAAACTGCATATAAAATAAACATCAAAAGTAGCATTCCGGTAAAGAAAAGGGAAATGAGAACGTTTGTTTATCCATGAAAGAGAAGATTCATGTAACCCTACCCTATAAACCGATGTCTATAGAAATGACTCTCTCAGCATATCATAAGTTTGGATGTAGTCTTGATTGAAGAGAGATTTCAATAAGTTGAGCAATATGTTAATTTCTATTTTCATTTTTGATAATATTACAACACCGAAGTTTTTGAAAGGAGAAAAGCTTAAGAACTACTCTACGGATATTACTGTAAGAGACCATGAACATTGTAGAAGTGATAGTCACATGTGAAACTAAGTTTGTTTATAACTGATGCTGTGACTATGGTAATATATTATATGTAGTTCGGTTACAGTGATTAAACATTATCTGTATGTCAATTATTTCTCAGTTATTTTGTCTAAAAAATACGTAAATTTTAGTATTAATTTTGAATCTGACTATTACTTTAAGAATTTTTTCAATAATTCCTGTTGCTAAACCCTCCGGAGAGTAAAATTGAGCCAAACTGAAAGTAATTAAAACTGAGAACTCTAATGATTCAAGAACTATCATGCATGGCTGTTGATAGAATGCAAATTTTGTGAAAACCTAAATCATAACAACATATCATTAATTTAAATAAAATAGAAAGAAAGAAAATATATTTTATGAAATAAACATGCAATAAATTATGAATTTATATGTCATTTTATTGTTCATTCAAACATTGCTGGTCCATCAACTAAATGTATTGACATTGTCTTTAATTTTTGCCAATACTCAGTTATATAAAGATCATGGCTTTATATACACGTATCTATTTAAAATGTTGTTGCAGAAGAATGTATCTGTTCTCACTTAGTAGGTGGAGGTAGGGGAAGACGTCATATAATATAAGCATGGGGACCAGGGGACCAACCCAATGCATCTGGGAGCATTCCCAGGGCAAGCGAGGTCATTGTAAGCTAATATGACACCCTCAAAAAGTTAATTTCATTTTGTGCTAGAAACTTTGATGTCGCCATTCTTTCATCCATACTATATATTCTGCGGAGTGCCCTCAGTGTGTTCTCTGCCTAGAAAACTTTCTATCCTTCAAGTTCCAGTTAGAGTGAGCTCCAAGGGGCCTTCCCTATTCTTCATTCACACAGTGGGTCCTGCATCCCTTTGCTACATCTTTGTTATTCCACTCCTCCTAGTGTATCAATTATTTTCTGTATGCTGGTCCATGCCAACGAAGCATAAGCCCTTCAGGAATTAAAGACCATGACTTTTTCATGTTTGTTGCCCTGACATCTAGCTCAGAGCCTTATACACAGAGTGTCCTTAAACATTTATTGAATGAATGAATGAATGAATAAACTCACAAACAGATTAGACTTCTGCCATTTTCAGAGGCTCCAGTATTTATATGACATATTAATACTTCCTATCATATATTAATATTATATATTGTAATGTTCACTACAATTCCTTTATATCTGAATGTATCAGGAAGAGCTTTATTAGCCCATCGACACTGAAATTAAAACACTTTACATTCATGTGCCTGCTAAATGTTAACAATATTGGAGCCTAAAGCAGGGAGGAGTCAAGTGAGACACACGATGTTCAAAATTTGATGAGCCTTTTTCTAATTGCATTTTTAAATGACAAACATAGTAATGCTAGTCATAACAAATGAAAACCAACACAAAAGACTGTAAAATAAAAAATAAAAATCTCCTGCCCTCTCTATATATTCTAGGAAGTAACTCCATTTAACAGTTTGCTGGATTTCCTTCCAGATATCCAGATATTTTTGATACTTTTCTTTTCACGCATACAAACCACTCACAGGTCATTTTTTTTCCCTCTTTCTTTTCTTTCCAACTTTTTTCCAAACTGGGATTGCTGCCCAGATTGTTCTGCAACTTGTTTTCATCACTTAAAATTGTTGTAGTGTGAACACCTCACCAGACAGCTTTTTAAGTGTTCTCATCCAGATATTTAGACACTGCGTAGCAAGATATTTGAAGAGTTTGCTTTGAATATAAAATTATAGGTACTTAAAGAAAACAGCACTCCGTTATTTCAAATGAACCTCACACAGAAATCTTCTCACATTTGTTTTCTTGGACAATCTCTTAAAATGCTGGCTTGGTCTTGAAATTCCTGATTATCAAAGCTTAAGTCTCATTGTGACATCACTCGGGAAGTCCAGGCTTATCCAGCTTTTCCATGGCAGAAATGGCCCTGGGGATTTCAGATCCACCTCATTTGGAAAATTCAGAAAATTATGTAGAAGTCACATCAAGAAAACCTTTGATTTGAAAGTTAATCAAGAGTCATTTATTAACTTTCTCATTTTTAAAAAGGGACATGTGTACATATAAGCCTTTCTTTTTTAAAAAAAAGTTTCAGGGATTAAAATTACTTTTCTTTTCCCCACTTAGTTTGTCAAGGAGATAAACCACAGTAAACAAACTACCATATTTCTAAATAAATAGAGGATAGTCAATTTCATTTAGAAGTTATTTTCAGTATTTTACTTTGGCTCGCTTGAGGTGAAATTACAACTCCAACCAAAATTATAATCCTTTTACTAAGGATTATTTGGTCCATTTCATTCACATTAAACAAGTATAGTTTCTCAACTATATTTTAGGCTGTAGGGGAGGAAAAAGTTTCCCTTGACCCTCTTACGGTCCCGGGCTGGGTATGAAAATTAAAACTGACAAAGATTAACAGGAGAAAAGCATACAGATTTTATTGAATTTTTACACATATACAGGAGTCTTTACAAGAGAATGAAGACCCGAAGAAGTGACCAGAACAGGAAACTTTCATACCTTTTAGACAAAGAAACAATAAATTTTTGAAGAATAGAGAAGACAAAGGGGATTGGGATTGGATCATTAAATGGTGAAGAAATAACAAAGTTTGTTTATACAGCCCTCTCAGCCTAATTCCCTGTGTTTGGTGATAAGGATGTTTCCCTTTCTCCTGGCATGGGGACGGGGGCGGAGGAAGCTTGTACATCAGAGATTTATCCCCTGCTTTCAGAGAAAAAAGGCGGATTCGGGGAGGTCAGAGTTACCTTCCTGCTTCTGCTGTTTTCTCCAACTCCTTCAGCTTAAGATATTCAGTGCGTCAAAGTGCCATAGTTTGGGTAGCACGTCCTGAATCCTATCAAGGGCAAACTGTGAGGTGTTCCCCCCAGTAATTCAAAAATAAGATAGGACCGCCATTCCCCTCTCTGGGTTAAACTATGAAACAACACAAAATGGACCATAACAAAAAGAAGAAAAGTTTTCCTGAAACCATTAGCACATCTAAAGGAAGACTGTAAAATAAAAGCTTTGCCGTCCCTCACCTTCTCTCCAGGGAAGGACAGGGATGAGCGTAGGAGCAATGGGAGGAGAGGAAAGGAGTAAGGGTCGGAGGTCAGTGCGAGGGGACCGTGACGACCTGTCTTAGCCTGATGTTCTCAAACGTTGGAAGCACCAACGACCTTGCTCTGGTAGCCTGCTCATGTGCTTGCCCAGCTAACTCAGAGAGCCATTCGCCATCCCGCTGAGAAAGTACAAATTAGCTTGGACTGAGAAAGTAAACATATGGCCAGCCATTCATCAAGTTGGAATAACAGACAGGAGAGAGCCAGCTGCAAAGTTTATGAGAAACAATATTCCTCCCAAGGACATGCCGCAGCTATAAAGTGTCATGCGACCTTCTTGTCGGACTGACAACCACTTCTTTATTCACTGAGAAACACTTTTCTCTGATAGCACGGATATCAGAAATATTATGGTTGAAACTAATCAGTGAGGATGGAACATTCCATTTTGCCGGGAGGATCTCAGTCATGCTGATACAATGAAGCAGCCTCCATTTCCAACCCAGATGTAAGGGGTGTCTGGACACAATATTCCACATCGATCTTAATTCCATGTTTTCCAAAGAAACAGTGTTTCAAGTCACATCCTAGTCCACAGTTGACGGTGACCCTTTCCTCAGACACCTGCATTCAATGTTGACCTTAATTCCATCTTGTCTCAAATCCTGTAATAATTCAGCTCTGCCTTTAATGGCTGCCATGTTTCACAGTTCCGCTGGAGTTCAGTCTCTCCCATTATAAAGGTTTATATTATGATAAACCCGGTTTTTCAGACTTTAGATCTATTCCTCTTGGTTTTGGACTGATGAGCTAGGACTTCCCGGGAGCCGGCCGCAGGAGAGAACGTTCCATGTGACTGTCATGGTTCTCACTATAAGTTAGTGGTTTTTTAGCTTTTAAAAATTTCGAGTCTTGCTTATAGTGAACCTCCCCCAGGAGATAGATCTATTATGGCGAAACAAGAAAACTAATTGTTAACTGGGCAACAGAGCCAAGGGCCTCCCTGTCTCATCAGATAAGTAACAAATGAGGACCTGGTGGGTATGTTAGAGATAGTCCCCGAGACCACCTTCTATGAACAAATATACATTCCTCTAACTTCTGCATATTCCCAAATGTTCCAGTTTCTTTTGATAAACATAACACTGCATACAGACATACTTTGGTTCACTGAGCTGCAGAAATTTGACAGAATTTTTGTTGAGGAAGTAAGAAAATGGATACCTTATTTTTTTTTGGGGGGGGGGAGGAGTGCTTTATGTTTTGGAAATCAATTCGTTTAAAAAAAAAAACAGTTTTAAACAGAAAGAGATTTGCAAAGCGTGGAGGCGCTGCAGGGGCTGGCATGGGGCTGGAATGAGGCTTGGCTTTATACTGGGAAGCTTATCCAAGAGTTTGCTTGGATAATATGTTTAGCTAATAAAAAATCAAGTTTAGGAATCACTGTCTTAGTGTCTCTTATAACCTCTAGTTTCTGAGTCGGGTGCACTGGTTTTAGAATCACAGTAGTCATCAATGCTCCCAATTGCCCTTCTGGGAAAAAATGTGGCTCTCAAGAATTTTGGCTTTGAACCTGTGGTTGGGAGATGACTGGGACTGGAGTTGAGCTCAATTCTTTCTGACCTATTTAAATCGGCCAGCAAGAAAAACAAGATACCAGAGTGAAGTTCCATTTCTATCCAACAGAGGGCGGTAGTGCCAGCGTTGACTGGGACGGAATTTAGCGCGGAAGGACTGAGGGCTGAGGTGAATTTAGTAGCTGCTCGTGAGCATAGACGCCATCTGACTTTATTTTCTTTTTGCCTAGAATAAAGCAGGTGGCCACATTGTTTTGTCCACTTTCCAGAACTTTGGCTCGTTCTTTGCTTACTTTTCACGCACCAGTCTTCTAACTATAGGACCTCCTTTTCGTTTTGGAAATGGGAGTTCTGCCTGAGAGAGCCAGGTTAGCAGGTGCCCAGAAGGCCCCGGGACTCTGGTGGGCCCTGAACCCCTGATGTGACTGCTCTCTCCTGGGCTTTGTGGGGCATGGAGCTTCCTGGGAAGACGGGTGGGGAACTGGGCTGGCCTTTGCACCTGGCGTGAAGAGCTCACACTGTTTATGTCGCTGAGCTCCTGCTCAGCCTGGAAAGCAGCAGGGAATTTGCATGGCTCCTGTTCTCTGCCTGGGACAGAGAACGCCATCAGCTGAACAGCCTGTTCGTGTGTTTAACCTGCCACATATCGATCCCGGAATACAAAAAACAAAATTCAAAATTTGTTTTCTAACATTAACATCATGCTTTAACTTGACGTATTTCTTCTAAGAGCACTCGGTCAGAAGTGGAAAAGCTTGCTCAGAAACACGCAGCAGGTCAGGCTTTCTTCTCTTCGGCTGGAGCTGTAGCAAATGCCTCCTACCAGTGGCCAGCGTATTTTCCCCAGCACGCTGCTGCCCAAAACAAAGCTGGGGTCCTGTTAGAGACTGAGAAGTGACTCTAGGGATAATGGGAAGGCAACCAACAGCACACGCTACAAAGCTATAGAATTCCTCTAGAATGAAGTGAATCCTGGGAACAAATGGAGGCATAAAAATAATTTTTTAGTTGTTGGTAACATCATGGGAATTATTCACTAAATTGAAATATTTTTTAAACATCCCAAGTGTTCTAGGTCTAAAAATTCTACTTGGACCCATTTTGATTTTTGATTGAAGACAATCTAATGTAAAACCAGCCATGAAGGTATATCTTAATACCCTTTGCTCCATACTAGATTGGTCAAACCAGTCAGTTGTTTTGAAAGTTACGTTGGATGAAAGAAAACATGTGTGTAAACAAAGATGTTAAGTAATCAGGTTGAAACAGAGTTTCCCCATTTGTCAGATCAATTAATGACTGAAAATCCTTTTCTTAAAATTTAAAAACAAATTGTCTTGAGACTGAGATTCAAGGTTAAAAGGAAAGGCCCTTCTCCCTCTTAATCTTTGGCGGTGAAACAAAGAGATGGGTTGGAATTTCACAGAATTAATATGATAGCTCTTGTTCTCTGATCACTAATGAATAACCTGGATGCAATAAACCTCCCTTCTTTGCCAAGGTGCTTTTCCTCCCTTTTGATGAACTAATAATAATCATTTACCTAGAGCAACGCAGACTTATTAGCACAGAAATGCGATTTATATTCAGAAAGAACAACACATTAAAAATAGGAACAGAAAGGGGTGGACTAAACAGATGGTATTCCAGAACTGTGAGCTCTGACGTACACATTTAATCCTCTATTGTCATAATCATCAAGGGACTATTCAAATCCTTGATTTTACTGGAATTCAATTGTATTGACTTCGCAAAGAAATGGGTCATTGGCTGAAGATCAAAAATCTTTCGTAATATGATGAAGACTTTTACTATGAAGCACCTTTATTAGGATTCACTCCGCCTGTCAGAGATAAGAATAGCAGAAAAGAGCAACAGAAAATTAGCAAGGAGGCCTGGATTCGGAGTTTCACTCATCATTGTCGTCTGAAACTCAGGCTGGGTGCACGAACTACCGCGCAAGCCTCTCCGAGGTGCGAGGTGCGCTGTGATTGGAGGTGATGGATCATTTTCCATCCCTCACCCCACCCCTGCCCAATCGGACAACACTCTGATCACTGGAGTCCTTGATGGAGGCTGGGGTCCCAGGGCCAGAACAATTCAAGGGGGTGGCAAGGCACCAAGTGAGCTTTTTAAAAATACCAGTGTCTGACCCCTGACTACTTGGTGAACGTGGTCAGTTTCATCATCTAAAAGAATAATAATTTTAAAGAAAATTGTAAATGTATTAATTGATTGAAACATAAAGGCTCCTTTCAGTATACACCCTTTTTCTCTAACACCTCTGGAAAGCAGTTATAAAAACATTGAAGGCCAGCAGCCCTGGGATTTTAATCATTTCCCAAGTAACTCATTTAATTCTCTAGCAAGTTCAATAGTTTGGGATATTATTCTTATTTTAAGTAAACATGTATTTCCATGTAACTCACACAATGTTCTAAGTTCTGCCCTCTGGAGACAGGAAAGATAAATCTTATCCTTCCACCACAGTCCTTCACCTCTCTACACCTCTCTTAATTAAAGCCTGGACCATTGTTTAATCCCCCTTCAGATAGCTGAGTCTCAGGTCCCATTACCGTCCTGGATGGATCTTTGAGGAAAAAGCTCCTAAAAGACAATATTTCATTCAAAGTGGTGGTTGTCAACACCATCCCCAGAATTCTGATTTAATAGCCCTGGATTGGGGCCCAGACGTTGATAGTCTTTACTGCTCTCCAAAAGATTCTAATTCCATCCAGGGCTGAGAACCCCTGAAAGGGTGTGGTCCTGCCCTGCCCTTAGCACCTCTGGGGTGGAGAGAGCTCCAACGGGCAGATGGAGTAGCTCCTTTCCTTGTGCGAGATGCTGAAGTTCTGTTGAAGACACCTACGTTGCACATAGGACTTTAGTGACAATTACATACACTCTGGGCTCAGACCAAGTTAAAGATCAACCCAAAGGCTTACGTATTTGTCTGATGAATTTCTATTAACTTACACCTTCCCGTTTCTGTAGAAATAGAGTTGATTTTTGGATCCAAGTCCAGAAATTATGTTTTTTACTTATTTCCTGTCACTGTATTATTAGTAGTAACAAAGAAAACAATATTTGAGCATAACCCTGTGCTAAACATGGCACTAACTGCATCGTCTTTTAATCCATTATCTTAGTTGAATCTCCACTACAGCCCTATGGGAAAAAGGATATTATTAGCCCCATTTTACAGGTGAGAAAATTGAGGTTTGGATAGATTGAATTGGTTCCTTTACTCCAGGCTATTAAAACTATCTTAGGATTCTGATTCTATCAGACTAGTGTATATTCTGTCTTTATATACATTTGTATCTTCTTCCCTACCACAAATGTCAGTTTTTCATCAGCACTCACAGATGTGATCTGGGCACTGTATAAATCCCCTTCAGATGGTTGTAAAAATGTGGAGAGAGCTTCAGTGCTGAGTGTTGCTGCTGGAGACTTCCATCCAAGAGGCACTCACCAGCGTTTTAGAGCCACATCAGTGCAAACAACTATGAATCCATTAACATGGACACACTTTTCCCTTTTGTCTGCAAGGATGTCATGGGACCCTTGGTCAATGCCATGCCAAAACCTGTATTCACTGTTCCTATTTCTCTCGTAAACCCATCAATTAAGGAAATGAGCACTGTCCAGATGGACTTGTTCTAATGAACCAGATGCTGTCTCCAGAAAGCACCATGTCTCCCAGGGACCGCCATGTCATTACATCACAGACCATCCTTTTAATACATTGCCCTAGGATTTTATCTGGTACTAACATCAGCCTTGCCGATCTACAGCTTTCAGAGACCAAATCTGCAAGTTATGTGCTTCTTTTTCTTTTTCAGACACCTCCCTTGCGATCTCTGACTGCTCAAAGATCACGATCCGTAGTTAAGAAACTTCCTCTCTGTTCTCATCCTCATGTGCCTGAGCCAGAGAAACCTCATACCTCTGCTTGGTGACATGTGATCCGCTTCATCTCTCTCATAAATTACCCACAAATCTTGGGCTTCCATTGACCTGCCTTTCTCCCTCTGAAAAGCCTTCGCTGAAGAGAGCACCAAAGTCGAACTGTTCTGCTTTCTCTCTGAAATCTATCATTACCTCACTTGCCCCAGGCAGTGGGCAGATTGCTTCCTTATTCTTCTTGCTTAAAAGAACTTAAATTAAAACCCCTCTTGTAATTTCCCTTCATATTTTCCTAATATTGAGTTTTGTATCCTTTTCAAGTCCCAGCTCATTCTGGGCGGTAGCCTTCCTGACACCGTAAGCTCATAATTGTATGCTAAATGAAAGTTTAACCCCAAACTATGAATACAAGTCATATAACAATTCCAGCATCAAGAGGAAATATGTTCTCTGTCCAATCTTTCTCCTTTTATGAGCAGGTGGACCACCTCTACACTAAATTCAAATTACATTCCATATGAAAACACATTTCTCAGAATTTTCTCATTATGCAAATATCCTCTTTCTCTATTTTACATGCAGAGAAACAGATACCCTTACAGAAGTTAGAAAGTGATTGGGGTCATGAGTCACCCCCATAGATTCTGATTTTGAGTTGAGGGCTCTTTGTGGCCATCTTAGCTGATTCTCAGATAAGCTGTGGAAGAAAATGGTCTCCAGCCCTGTTCAGGGTCTGACTGGAAAAGCCACCACCATGTTTCTCTAACCGACATAATGGAAAAGAATTACAGTCAGAGCTAACAGTAATGATCCTATTCTTTCAGGAGCCTGCAGCAACAATAAGAAATTCTATAGGCCACTGTGGTATGTCAAAGACTCAGGAAAAGCCTACTCACTTTACTGGGAAGTGTTTTGTTCCAGAAAATGATATTACAATTAGTAATATTTCTGAATCCCTCTTATCACTAGCCAAGCCCAGGTTTTTTCTAATCATGAATCACTTCAGACTCACTCATGGAGGCCAAATAGTTGAAAGGTCTTTAATCCATGAGGAGGCTACACAAGAACTTTGGATAGTAAATAGAGGGCCTGGTGATTTCAGTAGACTGCGGTTTCTGCTCTCCAAATATAAGGTTAACCCATTGTACACCATGAGTAACAAGGTCCCTTCCATGTTTGACAGAGTTTCGAGCCACACGCTCTCAGGGCTATGGCTGCCCACAGAACTTCCTCCCACCGTCTCTCTGCTGTGGCCACACCACCCCATCCCTGAACTCTAGAGCCCGTGGGACTTTGCATGCAGCACGCAGACAGTCTCCCTTTCCCATTCTGCTTTGTCATGGCATTATGTGGTCACCCAGAGGAGAAGTAGGCTTCATTCCCATGCCTGCAGCCCACCTGGGCATGAAAATTCAGTCTGCTGTCTGTGGGGCCAGTGATAGGACCATGACCCTGCCCAGGTATTCCGATCTTTAGTTAAGGGATCAGACATCTTTTTTTTTTTCATTAAAAAGACTTCATTAAAGTGCATATACATGCAGCAAAGTACACATATCCAAGTATTCTGCTTGAGTATTTTTCAACTGACCTTTCACCTGAGCAAGCAATGGAATCTTCCATGTACCCAGAAACTCCCTTCCTGCCCGATTCCAAATCTCCCCACTGTCCTTAACAAGGATCAGCAGCACCCTGACGTTGTCTGGTGTAGATCACCTGATCTGTTCTGGAACTTTACATAAATGGCCTCATATAGCTGGCACACTTTGGTATCTCCCTCCTTTTTTTCAGCAGAGTGCCTGTGAGAGTCACTCATGCTGTGGCATGAAGCCATAAATTGTGTATTCTCATTGGTGGATCATACACCATTTGATGACTATTCCTGATTTCCTTGTCCTTTCTCCTGTTGGTGGACACTGGGTGGTTTCCAGTTTGGGGCCAGTACAAATAGCCCTGCTCGACAGGCTCCAGGCTCTTGATGACCTATGTACCCAGCTAGGAATCAAATTGCTAAGTCACAGGGTATGCATGTGTCCCGCTTTAGTGAATCCTGTTTGCTTGTTTTCATTTCCTCCTCCTCTTTCTTCCTCTCTTCTTCCTCCTTTTTTTCCTTCTCATGCATATATTTTTAAAAGATTTTATTTATTTATTCGACAGAGATAGAGACAGCCAGCGAGAGAGGGAACACAAGCAGGGGGAGTGGGAGAGGAAGAAGCAGGCTCACAGCGGAGGAGCCTGATGTGGGGCTCGATCCCATAACGCTGGGATCACGCCCAGAGCCGAAGGCAGATGCTTAACCGCTGTCTTTTTCACGCATATTTTTAGCAAGATAAAACCCCTGTGTCCTGGCCTTAGATCCCTGTGTTTACAGATAAAGGATAAACCTTCACCAGCTTGATTGTCAAAAACTAAGCAGCCTGAAGTCATTTCCTAGCTTTTTCTGGGAGTTCTCGAAAAGGCATTTGCTCCACTGTGCCTCATTGACCATCTTGGAACTCCTGTGAGAGGGCAGGTCTGGAGCTGGCCCTGCGCGGTGCCCGCCTCTCTGGCCTGGAAGGGAAGGGGTGTGCCTCCTGGCTGCTCAGTGCAAGAAATGGACGGTCACGGCCCTTCTGGCCCTTAGCAGAGCAGAGGCCGGGAGTGTTTTCACATGCGGTTTTACTAAGAGCTCAGCAATACCTGAGGGGAAATATCGCACAGAGCATAACTCACATTATTCCTGCTAAGTGTGGCGTCTCTCCAGGAGCCCGACCAGCCCACACTTGTCCTCAGAGCCCCTTGCAGAATTGCCTCCCTGCCTGCCTTCACTGCCCCTCCCCTGAGGGCCTGGAGAGCTGGCTCCTTTCACTAAAACACGGCCATGTTCTTCTTGCCATGGGCCTTGTACATATTTATATGAGCTTAAGGGTCGCTCTTGCTGACCTTGATCTGGGCAGAGGGAAATTCTGCTAAAAGAGCAACATACACATATGGATCGGCCTCCAGAGACCCCGAGCCTGAACTTGAATGTGCCGTCCACCCCTTTGTTGCAGGAGGACCTTGAGCAAGCCACTCCACTCCTGGTTTCTCATCTTTCCCACCTATACGTTTAGATTCATAGTCATCGCCACCTCTCGGGATACATTTGAAGATCATTTGAGATCATACAAGGAGAGTGCTTCCAACCCAGGCTGGAGCACAGGCAGCACGGAGATGGCAGCTAGCATCTCCTCGGTAACAGACAGCTCACTTCCCCAAAGCATCTACGTTCGGGTTGCTATCCTTTCCCTGCACACCACCCATCCTCAGCAGGTGGGACTGACTTCATGTTTGTGCTGTGGGCATTCTTAGGAAAAAGGGAGAGGGAACGTCTGCCCCGGAAGTAAATTCAACTCAGGGAGAAATGGTTTATAATTGTTAAATGGCAAAATTTTTTCAGCCTTACAAAACGTTGGAGTGCAATCCCAGGCCGGGGACACCTCGTTACGTACAAGTGTGTGAGAGGAGAGAGACAGAGAGAAAGAGAGACAGAGAGAATATGAAGTTGTTAGGACAGCTTAATGACTGTAGAGGGGTCAGATGAAAGGAGCCTGAGTCGAAGAGACAGCCGGGTAGAGTGTAGGCTGGAGAAACGGAAGGCTCTGGCCAGCCTCGTTTAGAATCTGGGCCACACTGGCACTAGCTCTGTGTTCTTGAACTGTGCCTTCTCCTATCTGTAGAGTGACGGCAATCTTACCTTCCTGAGAGAATCACTTTGCAGCTTAGAGTTAATGTATATAAATTGCTTAGCCCAGCAAACATAAAGGCCTTATAAATGGCACATATTATCATTTGGAATTACACCCCCCCACACACACATGTACACACATATACTCACACACACACACACACACACACACACACACACAGTATCCCCCTAATGAGAACAGAAAATGGCTCTGTCCAAAATCATCCCATGATGTTTCTAGTAGAACATAAACAGTACTTTCAATGGGACATGGGTAAGACCAAGTACACAGCGTTTCTCAAGAAGGCTGTACCACAGCCACAAAAATGATCACTGATCTCTGGATACTGGCTGCTTTTTGACAAAGGATACCCCCATCCACTTTGTTCCCCCTGACTCCTGGACCAAGATGACGGAGATTACTGAAATCACCTCCTTCTCGACAACCTTCATCTGAAACATCCCACTCTCTCTGGCCCCCTGCTCAGAATTACCCACCTCCCTCTTACAGAGATGCTCTGTGAATCCTTTGCCATGTGTTCTCTCTTGCAGTAGCAAGCAAAATAAACCTTCCCCTTCCTCCTTCGTGGACGCGCGCTCTCGGTGGTCTCTAGACGGCGAGCTTCAGCACTAAAGAGGTAGTGTCTTTCGACAGATGGATAGACTGACAGACAGACAGATGGAAACACAGATAGATAGAGGTATCCGTATTGAGAAAGCGAGAGAGAGACTTTTAGAAAGAGA
Source organism: Ailuropoda melanoleuca (assembly GCF_002007445.2). Lineage (NCBI taxonomy): Eukaryota > Metazoa > Chordata > Mammalia > Carnivora > Ursidae > Ailuropoda > Ailuropoda melanoleuca. The sequence continues at coordinate 83,548,251 of NC_048227.1, read as the reverse complement.
TACATTTACTTTTAAATCATTCTGATTCTGCAGTTTGGTGGCCCTCCTTGGGGTCTCACCGCAGTCCATGACTCATGCCGACAGACTCTCACAATAATAACACAATCATTTGGCACTTACTACATGCCAGATATTAACTCATGTGACGGCCACAAGGAGCCCATGAAATATAGTGATGCTGTCCCCCTCTTACAGCTGGGGAGAGTGAGTCCCAGAAGGATCAAGCGTCCCGCCTGGCGCACACAGCATATGGATGGGAGTGCCCAGCTGTGTGCGGATCACAGCCCCACCATGGACGCGTGTGGTCTTCTCAAAATCACCTGCCGATAAATCTCACGTGGCAAAATATTTTTTTAGAAACCTTATGCTTTCACAGCAGAATCTTTCAAAGTAAATGTAAGTTTCACTATCGTCAAGGAAATATGTCCATAATATATATTGTTCCATGAACAAAGCAGCTTATGAAAAAGTATGTGTACTATGGTCCTGTTTCTGTATATATATGTGTATCTATCTATAAAACGGGTGTGTGACAATCAGTGGCTGGTGGGTATATAGAGGCTCTAGGGAGGAATCTGTATATCTATGTCAAAAAGACTGGTAACGAGTGTTTCTGGAAGAGCAAGTTCCTCACCCACACGGAAGCCAGGGCTCAACTCTCCCCAGCAGGTGTGACTCTGGTGTGTGCTGCACCCCACACCCCTTCTTGACCCACCATCATGCATTTTCCACTGCTGAGACCAGCCTCCCGCCCACCTTGCCCACTCCCATCTTTGTGTGGGGGTCTCTTTGAACACCCATGATCCCTCCTCACTCCTGGAAGACAGAGGCACCTTGATGAAAAGTCTAGCAGCTGGCAACCCATGGTTCAAGTATGTGCTCATTCCTAGTGTCGCTTTTCCCTGCATGGTTTCTAGCTCCATCTGGCAACAGAACTAAAGCACTGAGGTCACATAAAATATAGGGAGTACCCTGTATCCTAGACCTTGGGATAATGAAGACCCTGTTTCCAAAACTTTAATGGGCACAACAAACATCTCTGCAGAGTCTATGACAGAATCTGAGACTCTGCGTGTTTAATGAGCTCCCAGGGGAGGCTGATACTCCTGGTTTGTGGGACAAGCATCTGGACACTTTGGGAGGCTGTCCGGTGGGGGCACAGGTGAAAAGTACTTGCTAGAATCGTCTACCTTTGTAAAGATCCCATTGCAGTTCAAAAGTACAATACAGAAGCTCTTACATTTTGTGCATGTTGGGAGAAAATTATAGTATACATAATGTAATGAAATGTGTCCTATTTTAGGCATGTTTTGAGGACTTCTGAGCTAAGTTCAAGGACCTCGGGGCTGTGCCGCTGAAGACCGATCAGCATAATATCGAATTAAATAAGAAACTCCTTAAAGTGGGAGAAGAATCCAAGCAAAGGGGTGAAGACCAGTGAGTGGGCTTCAGGGCCATTTCACGGGGCCTCAGGGACGTGGATTTTGGCAGAGCTACAGGTGTGAAATGAGCCTATTCATGACGGTTGAGCCCATGATAGACACACTTTACTTGGTCACCTGCCCACATGGGCCACACCCGTGGTCAGGAGGCAGGGGCTCGGGAGAGAGCTTGACAGGTGTCACAACTGAAGCTAGAGAGAGACTAGAGTCCAGAACTCCATCCTCAAAAGTCAATTGGGAGGAGTTTGGGCTGAAGCCAGTGCTAGAACTGGGACGTACGCTGAAGGTAAAAAGTATGGGTGGGTTTCAGGACCCATTGGAGCCCCAGATCCTTTGGTTGGCAGCTTTATAACCTGGGTGTGTCCCGGTTCTGCCACCCAGTAGCCCAGTGCCCTGACTTAGGCAAGATTCCTGGAGTTACCTATCTGTCAAATAGGTATAAAATGTCCTACCTTAGAGGGTTTTGGTAAGGGCAAAAGGAGATGATGCATGGGAAGTTTCTAATATATCAAACATGTTTTTAATGTTTAGACTTATTTTGTTACTATCCCATCAGTGTCATGTTAGTGTTAGTCTGCATTCTCCTTATGGGAAATTTGGAGAGTTAGCTCACAACTGTAGTAAGTGATAGGAAAAAGCAAGGCAGGACTTAAACTTTTGAAAGTATAATTCCACCGTCATTGCATTCATTTCTCTTCAAATAATTGTTCCTAACATTTGATGGCATACCTGGCAGACAGGGAATTTTGTCACTCAAAAAGTTGAAAGCAAACATGGATAACAATATTAATTCATTTTAAAAATTATACTTAGAGTGTATTTTTTAGTTATAATTATACTGCCTTTTTTTCTCAGTGTACTTAATAGGTATATTTAATTTTGTTATATAACCATCACCAGGCAGGTGCTTTTCAGAATTTGAAAGTCAGTGCTTGGCCAAGCCTGTATTAGCAGAAGGAAGCAAAGGAAAGTAGAATTCTTAAGCAATCAAGTGATTAACTCCCCCTTAAGTGTCGTTGTCCTTTGACAGTTGTTGTTTTTTAATGGAGCATAAATGATGGGGATAAAAGCCAGTTAAACACACTCCTAAGTCAGGACAAGCATAGTTTGGATCCCGAGGGCTGTTCACTAGTTACATAATCTTGCATAAGTTTCTTAGCTTCTATGAGCCCCAGGGTCCTCCCCTACTAGACAAAGAAATAAAGCAGGATTCTTCTGAGGATATAATGTATGTGAGGTCCATTTTGTATGGTCATAATAGATGCACAATTAATGGTAGTGTTATTTTTATCTTAAAGATTTAAAACATATTTAAGGGCTATAAGCTATTATTAGATAGACTATTATTCTTATACTTAAAAAGTGGAATTACGGGGCTAAGACAACTCACTAAATTTTTAAATCAATTTTCCAGCCCTTTGCCAAGATTATACCAAAAATTCCTCAGAAAAATGAGTCATTTTCTATATTATTCTAAGAGGTTCCAGTGAATGAAATAAAGGACATTTTCTACATCATATATCACTAAACATCTGATAATTTTTAAAAGTCAAGCTTTTCTAATGAAGCTGTTCTTCATTGGATATATAACACCTAGTATCTCTTATTAATATTGTCCCTTTTATCTAGAAATAATCATCATGGTTCATATAAGTGTAGCACCTTAGAGTTTTCCAAATGTCTTCACATGTGATATTTCATTTGAGCTTTACATTGTCCCTGGTGAGGTAGGCATTTCTAGAGCCATATCTGAATAAAAGAACGAAAATTGAGGCTTGTCCTGGACCCAGTTCGCCTCATTATAGAGAGGCGGAGCCTGGGCATGATTCTACAGGGCTTGGTACGGAAAAAACACAAAACAGCACCACCATCAAAGGTCCTGAAGTGAAACAAAATGAAGCAAAAAAAAAAAAAATCGGGACCACCTTTTATTTATTTTTATTTTTTTTATTAACTATGTTCAGTTAGCCAGCATACAGTACATCATTAGTTTTTGATGTAGTGTTCAACGATTCATTAGTTGCATATAATACCCAGTGCTGATCACCACACATGTTCTCCTTAATACCCATCTCCTGGCTACCCCATCCCCCACCCCCCTCCTTTCTGTAGCCCTTAGTTTGGTTCCTGGAGTCCAGAGTCTCTCGTGGCTTGTCTCCCTCTCTGATTTCTTCCAGTCAATTTTCCCTCCCTTCCTCTGTGGTCCTTCCTGCTACTCCTTACGTCCCACATATGAGTGAAACCACATGATAATTGTCTTTCTCTGCTTGACTTATTTCACTTAGCATAATCCCCTCCAGTTCCATCCATGTCAGTGCAAATGGTGGGTATTCATCCTTTCTCATGGCTGTGTAATATTCCATTGTATATATGGACCACATCTTCTTATCCATTCATCTCTTGAAGGGCATCTCGGCTCCTTCCACAGTTTGGCTATTGTGGACGGTGCTGCTATGAACATTGGGGTACATGTGCCCCTTATTTTTACTACATCTGTATCTTTGGGGTAAATACCTAGTAGAGCAATTGCTGGGACATAGGGTAGCTCTATTTTTAACATCTTGAGGAACCTCCATACTGTGTTCCAGAATGGCGGTACCAGCTTGCATTCCCACCAACAGTATAAGAGGTTTCCCCTTTCCCCACATCCTCGACAACACTTGTTATTTCCTCTCTTGTTAATTTTTGCTATTCTAACTGGTGTAAGGTGTTATCTCATTGTGGTGTATTTGTATTTGTATTTCCCTGATGACTAGTGATGCAACATTTTTTCATGTGTCTGTTAGCCATTTGGATGTCTTCTTTGGAGATGTGTCTGTTCATGTCTTCTGCCCACTTATTGGCTGGATTATTTGTTTTTTTGGATGTTGAGTTTGAGAAGTTCTGTATAGATCTTGGATACCAGCCCTTTATCCCAGCACCACCTTTTATTCAAAATACTACAAGATTTACACAGAAAGAAAAATAAAACAAGAAGACGATGCTAAGAGTTTTGAGTGTTAAGAATATTTGCGAAATGTTTATCACTGAAGAGTTTTGAAAAGTTGACACAATGAGATTATTAGCAATGGGAGGATTCTGTTTCCCCTTTACTGTCATTCATTCACTGCAGGCTGGAATGCTTAGCGATTTCTTGCAAAGCCGGAATAAATGTGTAAGATTTGCCNTAGCTATTTCTTGCAAAGCCGGAATAAATGTGTAAGATTTGCCCAGTGACCAGCAGAGGGCAGTATCTGCTAACAAAACGCACAGGAAACCCACACAGCTCTGCTCTCCTAGAGTCCCAGGGTGTCATTTGGTATTTCAGTGTTTGCAACAACAGTAACAAAAAAGTCAGGAGGAGGAAAGACAGGAAGGAAATAAAATAAAAAAAAAAAATTAAAACCTCAACATGACAGTGTAGGCAGAAAATATTTCAGAAATACTGTATCAGGGGGCGCCCGGGTGGCACAGCGGTTAAGCATCTGCCTTCGGCTCAGGGCGTGATCCCGGCGTTATGGGATCGAGCCCCACATCAGGCTCCTCGGCTAAGAGCCTGCTTCTTCCTCTCCCNTTCCTCTCCCACTCCCCCTGCCTGTGTTCCCTCTCTCGCTGGCAGTCTCTATCTCTGTCTAATAAATAAATAAAATCTTTTAAAAAAAAATACTGTATCAGGCTCTGAGCTAAATGTTACAATGAGCAAGACAAAATCTCTGCCTTGGAGGGAGAGGAGGTAAGAAACCAAGCTCCACTCCAGCTAGCTGCATTCCTTGTAGCCTGTTTACCTCTTAGTAAAATAAATGCTTGGGATCAGATGGCCATGCAAGGTCCCATCTGCTGCCCCAATCCTCCAGCTCTTAGATGGTGGCAGCCCAATTCAAAGGCAAATTTAAGCACCCAGGATGAAAGAGACTGCCAAAAATGCCAGTGCGTTCTATGCTATAGGTACATACATATGAACAATGCACTTCTTTTGTATAAAGAAAAATGTTATACCGACATTTTTATTGTTAAGTGGAGTATTTTCTACCCCTATAGCCTCAATGCTCAACTCAGTTCACTTCCCCAGTGTTTATTGAGCACCGTCTACGCATAGTAGATGAATACGGCAGAGCCTGGGGTAGGGGAGATGGGCAGGGGGGTGTTGGGCGGGATTGGAATATCCAAAAGTGGAGACAAACTTTTGCAAGTGGTGTTAGAAGAAGAAAGCATAAAGTGCCCAGATGAGGAAGCTACTGCTCTGGCTTGGGGAGTTGAAGAACGGAGCGTGTTTGAGATGGGTCTTGCAGGGCTTTGACGNGGCTTGGGGAGTTGAAGAACGGAGCGTGTTTGAGATGGGTCTTGCAGGGCTTTGATGGTGGCAGAGAGTGGGATGGAGATCTGACAGGGGTGGGGGGAGTTTAGGTAGAGGAAACACCAAGGCAGAAGTGTGGTATGTGCCACTCCATTTCCAAAGGGGGCGCTCAAGGTATGAGGAGCCTAGGCGACAGGATGGAGAAGGGGAAGTGTGCAGGAAGAAAAGGCTGGAAAGGACAAAAGTTGGGAGAGGGAGGAGGGGAGCAGAGCCTAGAGGGTCTTGAATGCCAGGCTGAAGAGTTTGGATATTTGGGCTTAGTTTTTATTCAAAAGACCTGGACTATATTCTGGAAACCAAGGGAAGGTAGTGAACATTACAGAGCACATATGTTTGGATTTTAGGTGCATTCCTACGTATTTTTTGAAGACTTTACTTGTTTAGAGCAATTTTAGTTCACAGCAAAATTGATGGGAAGGAACAAATTCCCTTCTATCCCCTCCCCACACACATGCATAGCCTCCCCCACTACCTACAGCCCCCACCAGAGTGTTACATTTGTTCCAACTGATGAACCCACATTGACCCATGACTGTCACCTGAAGTCCATAGTTTACCTTAGGGGTCATTCTTGGTGTTCGACATTCTAAAGGCTTGGACAACTGTATAATGACATGTACCCATCACGACAGTATCATCCAGAGAATTGTCACTGCCCTAAAAATCCTCTGTGCTCTGTCTATTCATCCCTCCCTTCTCTTACCCACCCGCCTCCTCCCAGCATCCACTGACTTTTCTACTGTCTCCACAGTTTTGCCTTTTCCAGAAGGTCATAGAGTTGGGATCAGTGTGTAGGCTTTTCATGTTGTCTCTTTTCACTTAGTAATATGCATTTCAGATGCCTCCAGGTCTTTTCATGTCTTGATAGCTCATTACTTTTTAGGGCTGTAGAACATTCCATTGTCTGGATGTATCAAAGTTTATTTACCCACATACCTACTGAAGGATGTCTTGGTTGCTTCCAAGTTTTGGCAATTATGAATAGAGCTGCTATAAACATTTGCACGCAGGTTTCTGTGGCACATGTGTATGTTGTGTGCGTGTGTGTGTGTGTGTGTAAGTCTGACGTCACAGCTAGGTGGCTGCTTCTGTGGGCTCACGGCCGCTGTGTCTCTGACAAAGAGGCTAAGGACGGTGCTACCACATGTCTAAAACCGAGATAGTATCAGTGTGACAGGAACTAGGCAAGTAGGCGGATAAGGGGAAGCTTTTCTTCTGAGAGGGACTTTCGTGAGGGGTGGTGGCGCCTGTGAGACCATCAGCCCCAAGCAGCGGCAGCAGCGCAATGAGGTCTTTTTCCTTCTGCCACCTTACGGACTGCAGAAATCAGCTTCTTCCACTGACATTTGTGTGCTCTGTTCTAACCTGGCATTGCATTCCATATCCGTATTCGTTTCAGAAATACTTGATTATTATGAACGAAAAAGTGCTTTCCCTTAAAAATAAAGTTCTTTGTATTTTTCACAGGATAGGCAAGATTATTTGGTTTGGGACTCAGATAAACGCTTTCAGGAAAACACGAGGAGATAAATTTTGTCTACACCTGTGTGGCGCTAATGCATTTTAGCTGGCGGTTCGTCTGGGAATTCGAACAGAACATTTGAATGTAGCGATGGTTATATACAGCACAGGAAAATGCATTTTCAAAAAGCTACGTTTGTTCTTCTCCCTCGGTCTTTGAATATGCAGCCAGTCCGTGGATCTTAATGATTTGGGTGACAGACTCTTCCAAAAATCCAACCAAAGCTAGGAACCCTAGTCACGGAAAACCCTGCATGTCTAACAAGACACATTCCATTTCAGGGAGATTTATCAACACTAAAACACGGACTCAGGTCAGGGTCCTTGCTTCAGACTTCTTAGTTTAGAAATAACAAACCCCCGGATTGACTCCCCCTAAAATGACACTTCCTCTTCCATTTCTAGGACAAGGGGCATTGCCTAACCAGGTGACGACTTAGAAGCCCAGAATGTGCTTTCGGGGGAAATCCCGTAGCCTGGGATCCTCTATAAACATGTGGTTATTCTGACTAATCCAAGGAGCTGCCAGGAGAGGAGATTTTTGAAAGGCACAGTTCTTCATAGAAACAAAAATAGGATTATCTTTTAGTAAAGAAAACTTGCAGTCAGATTCCATTTCTGTCTTTTGTATTTTCTGATGTTTTTAGGGCTCTGGCAAGAGTGGACCCAGCCTACTTCAGACTCAAGTGGCTTTAATGAATTAACTGCTTCATTTAAGTTTATTTCTTATTTATTTATTTATCTATTTATTTTGAAGATTTTATTTATTTATGTGACAGAGAGACAGCCAGCTAGAGAGGGAACACAAGCAGGGGGAGTGGGAGAGGAAGAAGCAGGCTCATAGTGGAAGAGCCTGATGTGGGGCTCGATCCCATAACGCCAGGATCATGCCCTGAGCCGAAGGCACACGCTTAACGGCTGCACTACCCAGGCGCCCCTATTTATTTTTTTTAAGTAGGCATCGTGCCCAACATGGGGCTTGACCTCACAACCCTAAGACCAAGAGTCGGTATACTGTACCGCCAGAGCCGGCCAGGTGCCCCGCCTTATTTAAGTTGGAAGCAAGAAGTCCATTGCCCTGGGCTCTTAAGGCACGATGGCGAATTTTCCCCGTGTTTCAGCTCTTCTTGTCAGCTTGCTCAGCAGGGGTCTCCCCGCGACCACGAGCACACAGGGCACCCATTTCATCCCGCACACACGTGCCAGGAGCTCTGCCAGGAGCATCACATAGAGAAACTCATTTCATCTTCCCAACATCCCGAAGAAATCCGGAAATGTTATTCTGCCTATTTTAGAGATAAGGAAACCCAGGTACAAGACGATGAGCTGCTTGTCCTGGAGCTCACGGTGGTAACGCCACGATTTATGTCCAAGTAAATCATCTGGACACTTGACCTCTGGGCTAGACTGCTTCTTATATATAGCCATGAGTTTTAAAAGTAATAGCTTCGGAGAGTGATGGAACAACTCTCTGTATGTCTTCCCTCTTGGGGGGATCTGCAACCCTGGCCCAGGCATTTCCCCAGCTCCCTGGCCCTTAAAGCATTACTATTTCTCTCTCTCCCTCCCTCTCCCTTTTCCTCCCAATGGCCCCCCACACCCTTGTTCCCTCCCCTTTTCTCTCTCTCTCTCTCTCTCTCTCTTTTTTCCTGTGGGTGTGAATCACGGAACCATCACATGAATGCCGCTTGGCTCTACAACTGTACATTTGTCCATTTGGCATAACCTCTATGTCCATGGAAAGCAGCAAGCCCCAAACCCGGGGCACACAGCCTTCCCATTGGACGTTCAGGAGCCTCTCGAGGTTGTTTTCACTGTGAAAAGAAGTCAGAAATTTCTCTGCCTCTTTCTTTTTTCCACAGCTGATAGAAGGTAGATATTTAGAGTTCGCAAACATGAACAGGAAAAACTTCCAAAGATTTTTTTTGTGGTTTTTTTGGTGGTAGTTGTCGTTGATTTGTTTTGTTTTCTAGCGATATATATTTTGAGTTTCCAGTTCACCTCCTTGGCCAGTTTTTCTAAATAATTTTTTTTAAGTTTATATTTCCAAAGTTCCAATTCTTCTCCTTTAGGACTAAAATACTCACTTAAACTAAAACATCCTCATATTTAAAATTCTCTTGAGGGGCGCCTGGGTGGCTCAGTCGGTGAAGCATCTGCCTTCGCTCAGGTCATGATCCCAGGGTCGTGGGATCGAGTCCCATGTTGAGATCCCTGTTCAGCAGGGAATCTGCTTCTCCCTCTCACTCTCCCTCTGTGCTCTCTCTCTCAAATAAATAAATACAATCTTTGGAAAAATAAAAGAAAATTCTCTTGAATTTCAAGACCTTGACTTTACAGAGTTAACTAGGTCATTCTTAAAACCTACGCCCTATAGTGTAGTCTTACTGAATTCAGGTGTTTTGATGGGTTTGCTGTTTTGACGATTAGGCGACACACCACTAGCATTGGAAGAAATCAAAATCCCAGACCCTTCCTCACATCTAAACCCATAGAGATACCTGGACCAAAGCTGTGTCCTCCTATTTCACTGGCAATTGCCTCGCTGGCACTTGTCTACCATGGTTTCTCCTGTAAAGTGTAACTGACAGGTTAAGAAAGGAGAGTAGCCCCGCGTGGGGCTCCCTGCTCAGCGGGAAACCTGCTTCTCCTTCTTCCACTCTCCCTGCTTGTGTTCCCTCTCTCTCTATCAAATAAAAAAATAAAATCTTAAAAAAAAAAAAGAAAGAAAGAAAGAAAGGGGAGTAAATAGCTAAGATGTGGAAATGTTCTCTCCTTAGCTATAATTTTATATCCTTAGTCAATTTTCAAGGTGGAAAAAGTGTTATTTTCTAAATATCAGCATTCTAGATCAATTTGAAAAAAATCTCCAAATTTAATCATAATTATTTAATGTATATTTTGTTCCTTTTTTTCTTCATGCAGCATGCATCTTGAGGTCACAGTATGTGAACAGATGGAATATATGGCAGGAGCCAACTAATTAACATTAAAGACAGGGGACCCATTGTCTTCTATAACTCCTATCCATCTACCTTCATTCCTGTCACCATGGCTCCTAGTGGTTCAATTATTGAGTGTGGTGAATAAACAGTTAAACAAAACCCACTTCATGCAATGCTGCTGCTTAGTGTTCAAGAACCTGGGCTTGAATATTTTCCAAATCACTGAAACCTTCTCTATGATTTCCCTTGTTAAACTTCCCCCAAAAGGGGAGGTGAGACTGCAGGGATTTTTGTGCAAATTGTTTAGTTTACAGATGAGTAGAGTGAGAATTGGCGTATTTTAAATTGCATTATGGACATTCTCGTAGTTTCTAGTTGTGAGGGCCAGCTCTAGAATGCCTCAGAGGTTTGTGCCATTAAAAAAAAAAAGTATGTCACTTTTATAAGCTTATAGTGTATGTAGCATGCTGGGGATTTCAAAAGAGCAAGCATTCTTCCCAGACATGGAGTAGCTGCTGCTTCTCGGAGCAGTCACTTCCTGATAGAATCGGGCAGAACAAAACCAGAAGGTTCTCAGCTGCATGAAAGTTCTCAAATGTGACCTGGGAATTTCTTCTTGAGTTTGTCACGCAGCCCGTGGTGGGAGAGCTCTGAAAGTAGACCCACTTCAATTATCATATGATCCAGCAATCTAGCAATCTCACTGCTGGATATGTTTCCAGAAGAACTCAAAGCAGGACTTCAGAGAGGTCTTTTTACACCCATATTCATAGTAGCATTCACAATAGCCAAGAAGTGGAAGCAACCCAAGTGTCCATCAATGGATGAACAGATGAACAAATTGTGGTCTATTCACTCAGTGGAACAGTATCCATCCTTAGAAAGAAACACTGTCACATGCTGCAATATGGATGAACTTCAAGGACATTAAGCCAAGTGGCATAAGCCAGTCCCAAAAGACAAACACTGTGTGATTTTACTCATGAGAGGTGTCTAAAGTAGTCAGACTCACAGAAAGAGAAAGTAGAACGGTGGTTGCCAAGGGCGTGGGGTAGAGGAAATGGGGAGTTGTTTCGTGGGTATGAGTTTCAGTTTTGCAAAATGAAAAGGTTGTAGAGATCTGTTGCACAACAATGTAAATATACTTAACACCACTGAACCATACACTTAAAAATGATGAAAATGGTAAATTTTGTTTCATGTTTTTTACCACATTAAAAAAAATGGTTGCTATTGTGCCTTCGCCTTGAACTGATGGATTTTAATGAACTCAGCTGCTGATGTAGAGAGGACACGACTGAACTAATTCTGATTAGAGAGAGCTGTTCTGCAGGTAAAAGTACTTACATTAGAGCTGACCTATGTGTCTGATGACTCCAGAACCTACATCCAAGAACACTCCCGGGCTGCTCAATTATCTCGAGAGCTACCATGAACAGCTTGGAAACTTTTAGAGAGTCTCTGAGTTCAGATGTGGAGAAAGGCAAAAAGTGATATAGGTAAAGAAATGAACCAACAAACCAACAAAACACGCTTGACTTAGGGGAGGCGTTTCTCGGAGGTAATTTCTCAGAGTGGACTACCTAGGGGAAGTCTCACCACATGTCCAAAAACTGACAGAACTTTCTACCTGGAAAGAACAATAGATGAATTCACTCATACTACACAAGAAGAAAATGAAGGCAAGGACAGTGAAGGACTTACTCAAGATCCTCCAGAGAAGAGATTAGAGGGGCGCCTGGGTGGCACAGCGGTTAAGCGTCTGCCTTCAGCTCAGGGCGTGATCCCGGCGTTCTGGGATCGAGCCCCACATCAGGCTCCTCCGCTATGAGCCTGCTTCTTCCTCTCCCACTCCCCCTGCTTGTGTTCCCTCTCTCACTGGCTGTCTCTATCTCTGTCAAATAAATAAATAAAATCTTTAAAAAAAAAAAAAAGATTAGAAAACCCAGTTCAGGACTCCTAGGCTCAGTGGTAATTGTCGACAAGATCTGGTCCTGAATACAATGTGACAGGTAAGGCCAATATTAAACACATACACAGTCAACACATGCATGCACACACACGCACTCACACACACACCTCACCCAAACGGGAGCTGGTCTGGTTGAAATGAAAGCAGGGGTAGTGGGGTGGCAGCGGCATCATTTCCTCCTTCCACACCTCACACCTGCCCCTGAGCCCCCGAGGCATACCTGAGGGTGCCCAGGACTCCGTGGGGGTATAGTTTGAAGACCCCCGCACCATCCTATCCTTTTCACTTTATGTTTCCACTATAGCTTTTATAGACTACTTTGTAATTTCTGTTCACATATCTCCAGGAAGAAAGCTCATAATACTAACAGCTACCATATATTGAGTACTTTTTATGTACTGGCTTGCTTGCTAAGTGCTTTATGGCCATTACTTAATTTAATCCACCCCCCTGAAAGCTATTGTTTTATCTTATTTTGCAGGGGAAAGAAAATAGTCTGCATAATTTAAAAAGCCTGCTTAGGCCAATACCTGAAAGGTGGCAGAGCCAGATTCAAATTCAGCTATGACCAAAGGCCTGTGTTTGTAACAAAGCAGCAATCCGGACCATGATCGAATCATTTCTGGAGGCATAGCACTCAGCACAAAGTAGGCATTTCACAAAAATGTGTTGCTTGAGATTCCTCTGGCTTAGGTACACCTTTTAAAAGTACAGACTTCTCCAGGAGGATTAATGACTATCAATTATTCACATGTAATTGTGAATTCATTTAATCTGATTGCTTTACTCTTAGCTCTTGACTAAGCCGAGCAGGATCTAGAGAAGCAACTGAGACTAATGGGGTTTTTGGAATCTGTGTAGTTCTGGGCAAGCTGTTTAATTTCTCTGTGTCTCAGTTTCCTCATCTGTACAATGGACACTATAATAAAATTTACCGCCTAGAAATGTTGTATGGAGTAGATGAATTTAGGCATATACAGTGTTTAGAATAGTGTGTGGTACATAGAAAGCACTAAAGACATATTATTATTATAACCCGCAGTGAAGGAAAGGGTATTACAGTTGTTAGTTTTGACTGTCATCGTTGTCTTTTGGAACAGAGGGAGGGTAAGTCATCACGCATGCTCTGAGCTGCTGCCGTGGGAGCAGGGCAGGCATATTAGAGGTCTCCGGGCATCCGCTGGAGGGCTTCTTCGGTGGCTTCAAAGTGGTAAGGCAAGGACATCAGAGATGGCACACTTCAGAAATCTGCTTCACACCTGCTCTAAATCTGGGCCAGGGAAAACACAACTGTGTTTCTTTCTACTCTCTTCTTTATCTCTTGGTCTCTGACCTGGACTCACGAGTCAGCTGTTAACCTGAAAATAAAGAACCACAATAAGAAACAAACAAGCATGTATTGGGGATCACAGATTCCAGTAGAAACCCAACAAGTGTCCTATCTGTAGGGTGAAAGCAAGGGGGTTTTATTAGGAAAAGGAAGGTGGGCAGTTACATGAGTTGAAGGGAAAAAAGAAGCGCTGTCGGGGGCAGGGGTTAGCAAGCTAAGCTCATCGGGTTGTTCTTTGACTACAGAGAGCCTACAAACATCAGTCTTATAACGATGTCCATTCTCCAGCTGGCTTCTCAAGCAATTGGTTTTAAAAATATGCCATTTTACCCAATCTAAAGATTTTGACCTCAGTCAGACAAAGATGGGTAAGGCAGTTTCTCTGTGGTGACTGTTCCAGCTCTATGTTCAAAATGTCTCCACTCATGTGAATTCTTCACAGAGCTACAGAGAAACTGCACTATCAATTAGGAAATTTTCTGAGCTGGCCTAAGACTTCAGCCATAATGAAAATGGGAAAATGTTACCTAAACTTGCAACTTCACTTTCAACTGAACAATTAGGAGTCTGGTCAGCTTTTCCCACCCAGTTCTCAGGGTTTGGTCTCAGAAAAGAAAAGGCAAGAATGTACAGAACAAACACACCATGGCCTGGCAGAAGGGGCATGAGCTCAGCCTGTAGCAGGTATGAAACCAAACTTTCATTTCCTTAAAGACTATGAAGTCAGGTTAAGCAGTGACTTTGGTCAAGGAATATGCTTCTGAGACAGTTTCTGGCTTACGTCTGGATTGGGTAATCTTGATAGGGGTAGAATCCTGTGATTTTTTTCTCTACTTCGCCAGATGATGCTATGACTGACCATCCTTTATAACCAATTCTGGTTAATTTTTTAACCTTTTTTAAAAGATTATTTATTTATTTATTTATTTATTTATAGAATACTCATGTGAGTGGGAGAAGGGCAGAGGGAGAAGGAGAGAGACTCTCAAGCAGACTCTGTGATTAGCGTGGAGCCCAACGTAGGGCTCGATCTCACAACCCTGAGATCATAATCTGAGCCGAAATCAAAAGTCGGATGCTTAACCAACTGAGCCACCCAGAGGCCCCTATTTAATCTTAATCAGCAAATCTGTTCTCAGATCATTAATTAAACATGAGGGTAAAAAAAAAGACAGAAAAGCATACAATCTATACATTTATTTAAATTCGACAGGGATAAAACTCCTTTTACTGTTGGGGAAAAATTCACCTTTTCTTAGAGTGTCTGTCGGTCAGTTGCAGATTTGTCCTCAGTTGCCTCTCTGGCCTTCTGCCCTGTATGAGAGGGGACTACATTTCCCAGATGCCCCTGCCTCTCACTCCTGCTCGGCCAATGAGAGTTGCTGGTGGAAGACTGGAAGCTTGAAAGACTGGGGAGAAAGCAGGTGCTACCTAAAGCATCTCAGCTGAAGCTATGCTGCTCTGTTGAGTTGGCACCACCCCTGCCTTGGTGGCCCAGCTCCTCCCAGGAGTGCTCCCAATTGTCCTAACTCCTGTGGCACAGCACTGGCTCATCGTATAACTCTACTTCTCAATGGTGGTAGTAACTCACTGCTCTGCCAAGCTCTGGGTTGCTTCACTGGGTCCCATTTGGCACCTTGGTTCTGCCATTACCCACGTAACCAATTCCCTACCAAGCCCCTCAGTGTGAAGTATCTACAGTGGCTCTGTTTTTGCTTTTGTTTTTTTCTGGCAAGTATCTAATTACTATAGAGAGAAAGAACTCTACACATATATTAGAAACAAGAAAGAGGAAGGTCCATTTCTACCTATTTTTACATTGTTCAGAGTATATTATTTTTTCATTTTTGTCTCTTAATAAATAGCTTTATGGAGCAAACAATAAATCAGAAAGTATTTTTGAACAATTACTTTCTAGAGCATGTTTTCATAATAATTGTCTAAAAAAACAATCTGCGAGTACGATTGCTCTCAGCTCACTGCAGGTGCAAACAAATGGAGTTCATCCTAATAAAGGCAGATGAAGGTTGAACTTTCTACCTAGACTCTGGCTCTCTTCCTGGGCTTTTAAGATGTCTGTTTCATTCACTTTTACATTCAGACTTCGAGTGGAGGCTAGAGCATTAATACTGCCCCCTAGAACCTTCCACGTCCTGCCTAAGTGCTTCACTGACCACCGTGAGCTCGGAAATCACCACAGGAGCAAGTCAGACCACGGTTGTGGAAGAGCGTACTGACAGTGCAGGTCCATAATGGGCATTTGTCCATCTGTTGTATAGTTAGGTTTTTTTCTCTTTTAATAGAGTAGCTTTAGAGGCATTATAACAACTGAACGTCCACACCTAAGGGGCATGGATGGCCTCATTAACAGGAGACTCAAAGATGGCCCTTACTTCAAACATTCCAAGAGAGATATAAGCGTATTTTCTGTCCTTTGAAAGATGCTCTTTTGGTCTGGATACATGTGTAATGATCCTGCTTTTAATAATTATGGCTTATCTAGGTCTAAAGTACTAGAGGGGCTCAAGCAGAAAGTTTTTTCTGATGAACCACAGGAAAAGACATCAGAATCTCAAAGCATAACAGAAATAGGACAGACTAGACCTACAGAGTCCTTTAGAACAGGCAAAGTACTTTCATAAACAGTAGCTCAGCTTTTGCTATGGGTTTTGAATATTGTTCTGGCAAAGAAAGATTCAGGCCTGGAGGTGCTGTCCTCAAATAAATGATTTCAGAATTGATACAAAGTAATATTTTAAGTACTCTCTGCTCCCATATATGCAAAGACATTTTCTTTTGATATCAAAGTTGTTATCTTTCAGGGAAACCCTTCATAACTTACATTTGAGAGCTAATCTTCTTTGAATAGTCACGAGGTGGGGTGGGGGAGACATCAGCCTTTCTGGTGATGGGTTGGAAGGACACTTTCAAAATTATTTGCCTGGTTACACAGTTGACTCCTTTGCTTTAGTGAGCTTGGTCTTATTAAATCAAGTATTCCCCGTGTCTCTTGGTGCTAGGGCTTTTTACATTGTCCTAGTTTAACAGGGACACATATTATCTAATCATAGAGACAAGTGAACTCTATGGCACATGCAATCTCAAAACTGTGCTTCTCTATACAATGAGTCTATTTCCTTTTTTCTTATATAAGAGAACTTTCTTTTTATTTTTATTTTTATTTTTAAAGATTTTATTTATTTATTTGACAGAGATAGAGACAGCCAGCGAGAGAGGGAACACAAGCAGGGGGAGTGGGAGAGGAAGAAGCAGGCTCATAGCAGAGGAGCCTGATGTGGGGCTCGATCCCACAACGCCGGGATCACGCCCTGAGCTGAAGGCAGACGCTTAACCGCTGTGCCACCCAGGCGCCCCGAGAACTTTCTTTTTCAAAAAGAGTTTATTTATTTGAAAGAGAGAGACAAAGCATGAGTATGAGGCAGAGGAAGAGGGAGAAATAGATCCCCTGCTGAGCAAGGACCCCCCCACACACCCTACCCGTACCCCACAGAGCTCAATCTAAGGACCCTGAGATCATGACCTGAGCCAAAGGCAGACGCTCAGCTGACTGAGCCAACCAGGTGCCCCAAGAATTTACACTGATCTTTTGCTGTTGTTGTTGCTGTTATCTTCTGATCTCAGGGCCGCGTCTAGGTAAACTGTCTAAATTATCATGAAATCCTAACATTTTCATAAATATAAAAACAAATCCAATTTGCTTTAGACCTGCCGAATCCAAGGATTCCACATTATTAGTACCATTTCACTGTAAAGTAACTGGATTCTTTTTCTTAGACATAAACAAATGCCGTCACTAGACTTCAACACCAAAATAATGGCAGTACAATTCATTCTAATTCTTCTGGAACATCTACCATTCCTAACATTATTCTAGGAGTGATGATGTAAAGGAAGACATGGTCCTTCATAAAACTGGTCTAGTGGGAGAGACATTAATGAGCGCTTCACTTTTAACAGAATAGACTCATTGTAACTCTGGTGCTAAGGGACACACTAAAGGTTTTCCATGTAGTAACAGCGATAGTAATAACATTTGACATTATTATATGTGTACATGTGAGTATATATATAGTGCACACATATACATGTATGCATGCATACCTATACACTACATATATTACTTATCTTTTCTTCAATGTCTAACACAGAACATGATACAGAATAAATCCTCAGTAAATATTTCCTTAGTTACTCAGCCATCAGAAGGAACGATTTCACAACACTTGCAGCAACATGGACTGGACTGGAGGAGATAATGCTAAGCAAAATAAGTCAACCAGAGAAAGACAATTATCATATGGATTCACTCATTTATGGAACATAAGAACTAGGAAGATCGGTAGGAGAAGAAAGGGAAGAAGAAAGGGGGGGGTAAACAGAAGGGGAATGAAGCATGAGAGACTATGGACTCTAGGAAACAAACTGAGGGCTTCAGAGGGGAGAGGGGTGGGGAAATGGGGTAGGCTGGTGATGGGTATTAAGGAGGGCACATATTGCATGGTGCACTGGGTGTTATACGCAACTAATGAATCATCGAACTGTATATCGAGAACTGGGGATGTACTGTATGGTGACTAACATAATATAATAAAAAATCATTAAAAAAAAAAGGAGGGCACGTATTGCATGGTGCACTGGGTGTTATATGCAAGTAATGAATCATGGAACTTTATATCGAGAACTGGGGATGTACTGTATGGTGACTAACATAATATAATAAAAAATTATTATAAAAAGTATTTCCTTAGTTAATAAATAAAAGAAATGTGATTTGATGACTGAAAGAATTTTTGTCGTTTCAATAAGTTCTCATCTTAAACACTATGGGGAGCTCAAATTAATGTGGAAATAAAGATACATGAGCCTAAGAATACAGATCGTATTTTATTTAATTTTTTTTATCTCCAATGGCACTGCACACAGCAGATATTTAGTAGAAGATTTTTTGAGGAAATAGATGAACGAATAAATGGAGTAAGGCCTCAGATGAGAAGAGCAATGAAGGAGTGATTCTCACTTGTTGTATGTGTGAGGGGCGGGGGTTAGTCAAGAATGGCTGCAGACTGCAGGTGACAATTGAACTTGGTTTTGAAGATGAGGGGCTTTAAGATACAGAAGAGGAGACAAAAGGTCAAAGAGGCAATATGAACAAAGACAAGGGACAGTGAAATAACATGTCTTGGGGTGGTTCCCTTCGGGAAACTGTGGTAATAACGGCTCTTCCTTGCCAGGGAGAGCATGCTTGCTCTCTGTAACATCGTTCTCCCATCATGGAGGACAAGAAGCCCAGTCCAGCTTTCTAAGAGGTAATTTCTCCTCATTCTACTTCCCCAACTTATTTGATTCTCAGATTGGGAGAAAGGCAGAGTAAGAAATGTCAGAGACAGGACAGATGAGAACACTGATGTTCAGGATTGTTGAGGGGTTTGCCCAGGATTATCCAAGTCTCTGGATTCTCTACTTCACCCGAAATTCTTCAGATTGTTGCCAGAGTTCGAATTTAATACATCTCAGCAATCACAGACTGAGTCTGAAGGACCAGATCAAGTTGTTAAAGTATCAGAAAATCCCGTTCTCTCCCTAAATTACTTGTAGTCAGTCCAAAAGAAAAAAAGAAAGAAAAATCCTAGTGCCGTCCAGGCTTACTTTCAAATGGGTCAAACCATTTTCAGACAGTTATTTACAACAACATCCTGTGAGTTTCCAATTCATAACAAGCATGAAGTGAACATTTTTAAGAGAAAGAACAATTTCGCTAGTAAAACAGCTAGGAAGAAAAGATATTTAACCTTCTAATAAAATAGTAATGCTGCAAGCTCAGCGGCTCATAAAATATGTATAACCTACAGCCAGTAAAGTCTGGAACGAGAGATTTAAATGTTGCCGCTTGATGGAACAGAAAGGTGTTCACCGTAAAGATCACCCAAAAGCATGTGGGCTGCAGTGGGGTGCAGGGAAAGAGGGTCTCCTGGTCGCAGCAGGTGTCTATTTTGTAGCTGGCCGAAGATTGGGCCTCTTCTGCCATCTTTCTTTGGCAACCTAGAATTGAAACATGAAACGGGGTGGGTGGAGAGAGGGAATTAAACTGGGAAGGTCGTCCCTGCTAACCTGCATTACAACTTCAGCAGGAAGCTTCACATGCCAATGGGAATGACACAGCTAAGCTTCAGAGGCACACCCAGGCCTGGCCACACCTAGCTCAGGTGTCTTCCTGCTGCGTAGCATTCCCCTGGCCGTGTGAGATGGGGAGGGAGGAAGAGTCCTATGCCAACTCATCCAGTGGCGCACTCCATGGGAGCATGAGAGGGCGGAGCAAGAGCCGAGAAAGTGCTGAGCTGAGAAGCTTTGCTTCTCATTCGGGACCGGGACCGAAGCTGGGCATGCATTAACAGGAACAATGCCTATTTAAAAACCTAATTTGTTACGTGTGCTCTCAATCTGGGGATTTGTTTTTCAGTTCTGGAAAACTCCCAGCTATGCTAAATATCTACCATGCCCTTGATTCTGCACTCTGGAACTCTTCCATTGTACCTTTGTGGAAGCTTTAATCTACCCTTTGCTGTCTCATGTTGTCAATCCGCTCTGTATTTTGAGTGAACACCCCAGCACGCCATCCAATTCATTAGTGGGCTTTGTTCATCAGAGTGGTGTATTTTTTCTGATTATACTGGTGATAGTTTTCATTCCCAGGATTTTTTCCTGGTTCTTTTTCCTATCTACCTGCTTTCATTTCATAATTCCTTCCTATAATTCATTATTTTGGGAGATTTTTTTTTCCCTTGGTTGATTGGGAGCTTTAAAGTGTTATTTCCAGGGGCGCCTGGTTGGGTCAGTCGGTTAAGCAACTGCCTTCGGCTCAGGTCAGGAGCCCAGGGTTATGGGATGAAGCCCCACGTCAGGCTCCCTGCTTCTCCCTCTGCCCCTCCCCTCTCTGGTGCTCTCTCTTGTCCTTAAGTAAATAAATAAATATCTTTAAAAAAATAAAAATAAATAAAGTGTTATTTCTAGGGTGCCTGGGTGGGTGGCTCAGTCGGTTAAGTGTCTGCCTTCAGCTCAGGTCATGATCTCAGGGCTCTGAGATTGAGCCCAGGGTCAGGCTCCCTGGTCAGCGGGGAGTCTGCTTCTCCCTCTCCCTCTTCCTTTGCCCCTACCCACCCACCACCCCACTTGTGATTGCTCTCTCAAATAAATAAATAAAATCTTGAAATAAAGTTTATTTCCATTCTTTTAGGAACGAATTCCTGATTCGTTCAGTGCTTTGGCCATCAATTATAGCATGAGTTTCTTGTCTACATTTTAAATTTGTAATCAGGGGCACCTGGGTGGCTCAGTGGGGTTAAGTGTCTGCGTTTGGCCCAGGTCATGATTTCAGGGTCCTGGGATTGAGCCCCACATTGGGCTCTCTGCTTGGCGGGGAGCCTGCTTCTCCCTCTCCCCCTGCTTGTGCTCTCTCTCTCAAATAAATAAAATCTTTAAAAAAAAATAAAATAAATTTGTAATCGTCATGCCACCTTGAGAGGAAATTTACTTTTTTTGGTGTTCTTGCCCCTCTTCTCTTGGCCTCTTGTTGCCTGAGAAGTTGAGGTTGCCCCTCACCTGGCCTAGGTTTTCATTCAAAACCAAGCTGGGTGTGGGTGTGGGCAGTTGGGGTGTCTTGTCTACGGGAGGATTGTTGATCCCACTTCTCCACCAGCATGCTACTAGCATACTAGGCACAAGCTTTGGTTGGAGAACCCCAGCTTCTCCCTTGTGCCACCCCAGCCAGCTGCTGGTTATTGGTCACAGCCCCAGGCCATAGCTGCAGTTTTTTCTACACCTTCTTTCTAGGTAGGACACCTTGTCCTGGCCCTCTCTATCACACAGCCAGCCTGACTCCAGGCCAGAAGTTCTTGGTCTGTTCCCTTTGACCAGGGAACTCTCAGAAGCTGTAGCCAGTTTCCTATTCTAGCCCCCAGAACTCTAGAACCCCCATCATCCTTCACTGTCTTATTCCTGGACCACAGAGATGCTTTCTGTTTTTGAGAGTGGTTATGTATTTTTAACTTAAAAAAATACATTACTTATTTTTGTTCTCTACATGAAGGAAAAGCAGTGTGAATTTCCACTCATACCCTATTCCATCAACTTAAGCAGGATTTGTGAGACCTCCTTTCCAGATTTCAAAATTATTTTATGTCCTCACCAAAGAGTGCATACTTTGGAAGTTTCAATGAAGGAATGAATGAATGAATGAATGAATACGGGTAGAGCCCTTTTCTTAATTTTAATCCTTTTTATTTCCTCAATCTCCATTCTGACAATTCCATTCTGAAGTCAGGCAGCCACTTGCTCCCTCTAAAATCAATGATTGTTCGGCTTACCTTACCGAAGCCCTGCCTCTTCCTGGTGCTGCTCCAGACTACTTGTTTAAAACAGTATGGGGGCGCCTGGGTGGCTCAGTTGTTAAGCGTCTGCCTTCGGCTCAGGGCGTGAACCCAGGACCCTGGGATCGAGCCCCACATCAGGCTCCTCTGCTGATAGTATGACTATAATGGGCTCACAACAGCCACGGCTCACCTCAAGATAGTGAGGGAAGACAAAGCGAAAGAGAGAAAACAGGAACTCTAGGTCGGAAGTGGGAGGAGGAATTCACAACTGGATACTAACATATGACCGAAGGAAGAAAGGGCAAACAGATAATAATGCTCAGTACTTCAAGAATGGATTAGTCTTACCATCTGTCCCTAACCATGCAAAAAGAAGAAACAACAAATTCACATTTAAAAATGCAAAGAAAAATTCGTGAGTTGGGGAGAAGACATATGCAGGGTATAAACCACCTAGTCTTGAGAAAGTCCTGGGAACGTGGTAGAATTGAATGAAGACTGTAAGTCATCTGCAAGTCAGAGAATAAAACAAATAATGTTCAGATTTCTGAGAGACAAAGGTCACAGAAAGGGTTGAAGGTGTGTAGTGAAGTGTGAATACAGCGATAGAGTTCTTGCTGAGAAGAGTCAGGCAAGGCAAAGAGTTTATAATGATGTGAAGAGAAGCAGTGGAATTCTAAATAAGAAAAGCTTACACCTCCTTCAAATTCAGAACTACGTTCATATTTCCCAGGGATTAGCAGCTACTCATTCATCTTCATGCCAATGAACGTTTGAAATAGTGAGGTATTTATCGGGCCCTTACTCAGCGTGAAGAGCTGTTTGATCATTTGAGGTTTGACTGAAAAAGCAAGCAAACAAGCGCAAGTTTTTGTTTTCAAGGAACCTAAAACCAAGTTGGAGAAATGCAACAGAATTGTGTACCATACAATCACAGTGTAGGGTAGTGTACTGGTGTAAACGACAGAGAACGTGAGGGTCGTGAGAATAGTGGCCAGAGGTTGCAGGAATGACCAGAGCACAGACTTGGCGAAGGCTTTAGTGGGACTTGAATTGACTAAAAAGAAGAGGAGAGGATATCATAGCTGAGAAGATCTCACACCTACAAGGCTAGCATGGTGGCGAGGCTTTTGTAGGGGATCAATGACATTTGTTCATAAAAGGTCAGAAGATGGATGGTTTGAGGGCGTACCCGAGGTCGCTCATGGGACAACAAGAAAACATCCTTAGAAATATGACAAAGTGAGGAAGCAGATTATGGAGATTCTCACAAGTAGACAGAGAAAATTTAGATTTGACAGAGTAGGAAAGAGAATTCCACTAAAAGTATTTTTAAATTAACATACAATTAATAGACTATTGTGCATGTGGTTCTATGAATTTTAACATGTATATACCTTTNTGTTCATATTTCCCAGGGATTAGCAGCTACTCATTCATCTTCATGCCAATGAACATTTGAAATAGTGAGGTATTTATCGGGCCTTTACTCAGTGTGAAGAGCTGTTTGATCATTTGAGGTTTGACTGAAAAAGCAAGCAAACAAGCCCAAGTTTTTGTTTTCAAGGAACCTAAAACCAAGTTGGAGAAATGCAACAGAATTGTGTACCATACAATCACAGTGTAGGGTAGTGTACTGGTGTAAACGACAGAGAACGTGAGGGTCGTGAGAATAGTGGCCAGAGGTTGCAGGAATGACCAGAGCACAGACTTGGCGAAGGCTTTAGTGGGACTTGAATTGACTAAAAAGAAGAGGAGAGGATATCATAGCTGAGAAGATCACACACCTACAAGGCTAGCATGGTGGCGAGGCTTTTGTAGGGGATCAATGACATCTGTTCATANGTCTTTAAAAAAAAACAGTATGAATTATTATTGTTTTATTTTAAAAGTAATAGGTCCTAACAAATAAAAATTAAAAAATAGTAGTAATATGTCCTGTTAAGAAAACAAACCATGTAGACCCGTAGAGCAATTCAGTAAAATAACATTTTTTTCTCATTAAAACTAAACAGCGTAGTTTTAGAGAATTGACTGAACCCAGATTGGCACACCTAGAGGATAAAACCATTAAAAACTCTGCTGTGGAGAGCTGCTTAGTTGTTAACACTTTGGAGTGTAACTGTCCACCTTTCCTCTCTGGCTCTAATGTGCCCACAGTTGACTCACCTTGAATCACCTTGAATTTGTCCACTAAGCTACTGCTTTTGCAGTGAATTATGAACGCGGCCCTTCAGTCCCAAGGTGGCCATCAGATGTGGGCTTCAGCCACAGGACTGCAAACATGGTTACATTGTAGGAGTTTTGTATTTTCTCTTTTTTTGTTCTGAGGTGGAAGTTAGGAGGTGAGCAGATTCTCATTTATCTTCAAATGCGGCAATGTCCTGCTGATTTTGTTGCTAACGTTGCTGAAGCAGCTAATTGTGATGAACTCGAAGACAAAGAAGTTACTTCTCCGAGGACTGAGGACGGAGGTTTGCTACTTGTCCTGGATGGGGGAAGCATAGGGTGTGTCTTCTTTTGGGGATCTCTGCTTTTCCAGTCCTCTGTGGCCTCCTTTTTCTGCTAGGATCACCTTTATCTACCTCCTGTTTCTGGTCAAACTCCTTCCAGAAAACAGAAATAGCCATGCTCAGCTGAAAGGATGCCACTTAAACCCAGGTTATTTTATATAAGGAAACAGTGATGAGCCTTTGTATGACTTTCCAGGACAAAGGTAAAAATAAAATCAAGAACTCACATCTAAGTTCCTGGTGCTTTTCAAGCATCTCTAAGAAGTAGCATTTCCCCTCCAACTATCCAACCTGATAGTATGACTATAATGGGCTCACAACAGCCACGGCTCACCTCAAGATAGTGAGGGAAGACAAAGCGAAAGAGAGAAAACAGGAACTCTAGGTCGGAAGTGGGAGGAGGAATTCACAACTGGATACTAACATATGACCGAAGGAAGAAAGGGCAAACAGATAATAATGCTCAGTACTTCAAGAATGGATTAGTCTTACCATCTGTCCCTAACCATGCAAAAAGAAGAAACAACAAATTCACATTTAAAAATGCAAAGAAAAATTCGTGAGTTGGGGAGAAGACATATGCAGGGTATAAACCACCTAGTCTTGAGAAAGTCCTGGGAACGTGGTAGAATTGAATGAAGACTGTAAGTCATCTGCAAGTCAGAGAATAAAACAAATAATGTTCAGATTTCTGAGAGACAAAGGTCACAGAAAGGGTTGAAGGTGTGTAGTGAAGTGTGAATACAGCGATAGAGTTCTTGCTGAGAAGAGTCAGGCAAGGCAAAGAGTTTATAATGATGTGAAGAGAAGCAGTGGAATTCTAAATAAGAAAAGCTTACACCTCCTTCAAATTCAGAACTACGTTCATATTTCCCAGGGATTAGCAGCTACTCATTCATCTTCATGCCAATGAACGTTTGAAATAGTGAGGTATTTATCGGGCCCTTACTCAGCGTGAAGAGCTGTTTGATCATTTGAGGTTTGACTGAAAAAGCAAGCAAACAAGCGCAAGTTTTTGTTTTCAAGGAACCTAAAACCAAGTTGGAGAAATGCAACAGAATTGTGTACCATACAATCACAGTGTAGGGTAGTGTACTGGTGTAAACGACAGAGAACGTGAGGGTCGTGAGAATAGTGGCCAGAGGTTGCAGGAATGACCAGAGCACAGACTTGGCGAAGGCTTTAGTGGGACTTGAATTGACTAAAAAGAAGAGGAGAGGATATCATAGCTGAGAAGATCTCACACCTACAAGGCTAGCATGGTGGCGAGGCTTTTGTAGGGGATCAATGACATTTGTTCATAAAAGGTCAGAAGATGGATGGTTTGAGGGCGTACCCGAGGTCGCTCATGGGACAACAAGAAAACATCCTTAGAAATATGACAAAGTGAGGAAGCAGATTATGGAGATTCTCACAAGTAGACAGAGAAAATTTAGATTTGACAGAGTAGGAAAGAGAATTCCACTAAAAGTATTTAAATTAACATACAATTAATAGACTATTGTGCATGTGGTTCTATGAATTTTAACATGTATATACCTTTTGTATCTATCAACACAATTAGGATACAAAACAGTTTCATCATTCCAAAACTCTTCCCTGTGCTAGCCCTTTGTAGTAACTCCTTTCTCCTATCACTAGCCCCCGTGGTTACTGATGCATACTCCCTCACTGTAGCTTGTCCTTTGGAGAATGTCATATAGACAGAATCATGTGGATTCCACTTGGTTAGGTAACCTCTCAATGGAAAGGCATATAACCTTTGGAGACCAGCTCCTTTCACTCAGTTTAGTGTTTTTGAGATTCTTCCAAATTGTCATGTGTACTAATAGCTTATTCCCTGTGGAATGGTATTGCATTGTATTCATCTGTTAAATTAAGACATTTGGGTTGTTTCCAGTTTTTGATGATTATGGATAGAGTTGCTGTAAACACTTGGGTGCAAGTGTTTGTGTAAACATACATTTTTATTTCTTTAGGGTAAATACTGAGGAGTAAGAATTCTTGGTCATATGGTAAGTGTATATTTAACTTGGTAAGAAACCACCAAACTGATTTCCAGAGTGGCTGTATCACTTTGCGTTCCCATCAGAAATGTGTGATGATTTCAGTTGCTCTCATCCTTGCCAGTATTTGGTATTAATAGGGTTTTTTTTCCTTTTTTTTTATTTGTTTTTTCCCATAAGATAGGTATGTTATTGTATTTTATTGTAGCTTTAATTTGCATTCACCACTGGCTAATGAGGTTGAACATTTTTTCATGTGCTTATTTGCTTCTGTATACCTTCTTTGATGAAGTACCTATTCAAATCTTTTGGCTTTTTTTAAATGGGTTGCTTGTTTTCTTATTGTTGAATTTGAAGCATTGTTTATACATTTTGGATACAAGTCCTTTGTTAGATGTGCGATTTGCAAATATTTCCTCCCAGTTTGTTACTTCTCTTTCCCATATCTTTTATGAAGCTAAAATTTTAAATTTTAAGCAAGTTCAATTTATCAATTTTTTGTTATGGATCCTGTCTTTGGTGTCATGTCTAAGAACTTGCAGGGGAGGAGAAAACTCTTTTCCCTACTACCCTCTTAGGTGTTCTGGCTGGGGCCCTGTAATATGAACTGACAAAACAGATTAACAAGAGAAAAGCATCCAAATTTATTTAATGTAAGTTTTATGGGACATGGGAGACCTCATAAGGAAATGAAAACTCAAAGAAACAGTTAAACCTGTGCATGTTTGTCCTAGGCTTGGTGAAGAGTGGAAAGTCATGGAAAAAGGTGACAGACCAAAGGGTATGAGCCAAAGGTAGTAAACTGGGGGAAACAGCAATTTCATTCAGATTGCACTCCATCCCCCTCCATCTTCAGAGATAAGGATGCTCCTTTCTTCCAGGGATAAGGAAGGCACCTCTCACATGAAGATCTTATGACCTGCTTTAGGGAGGAAGGGGGATGTTATAAAGTCCCTCCTGCACCTGTATTTTCTTGGATTCCTTCAGCTTAAAATATTCAGGGGATATTTTGGGATAGAGTGTTCTGAACCCTGTCAAACTCTTTGCCTAATGCCAGGTCATGAAGATTTTTACCTGTCGCTTTCTTCTAGAAGTTCTATAGTTTTATGTATTACATTTGGGTCTTTTTGAGTTAATTTTTGCATAAAGTGTGAAGACTAGGTTTTTTCGTTTTTGGTTTGGTGTGGTTTTTGTTTTCATTTTTGTTTTTGCCTATGGATATTGAATTGTTCCAACACCATTTTTTGAAATACTATTCTTTATTGAATTTTCTTTGTTTCTTTGTCAAAAATCAAGTGACCATATTTATATAGTAGATCTAGTTTTAAATTCTGTATTCTGTTCCATAACCTAACTGCCCTTTTGACAATGTACAATATGTTGGCTACTGTAGCTTTATAATAATTCTTAAAATTGGATAATGTGATTCCTCCAACTTTATTCTTCTGTTTTCAAAATTGTTTGAGTTATTTCGGTGTCTATGCCTTCTCATATAAACTTTAGTAAAAGGGGGAGAATTGACATCTTTACTATCACTAAATTTTTGAATAAAAGAATGATATGATCACTCTTCATTCCTGTGAACTTCATTTGAATAGGGAGGCTAGATGAAAGCCTGTATTTTTTATATTTTTCATACTATTTTGACCCTTAAAGAACTTCTGAGCCTGGAAACCTACTCACTTTGATCTCTGGTCCATTAAGAATGAGAGGTTCAGTTTCCCCTCCCTGTAGGCCCACACCGGATATGACAGTTCAGAATGTGGCACCTGAGTTACCACCAGCCTATGTATGCAGCAGCCCAGGCCATGCTGGGATACTGGGTCAGAGGACGAGAAGAATCCAGGTGTTCAACCGAGCCCCAATAAAGCTTTTCGAGGAAGGTTTAGTAGGAGGGTTCTGTTTGGCTACTTGGTGACCATACTCCAAAACAGTGAGCATCTAATGTATGCAAAATTTCTGATAGTAAGACCCTCTCCTGTCTGTGAGGCGAGGGTTTGAAATTTGACTAATGTGTGTGGTGACTTTAAAAAACTTGACTTTCCTCTGGCTTGTTTTCTTCATCTGTAGAATGAACGATGTTCTTTCAAGCTAGTAAATGTGAAAATACCAAATTACAGCAATATAGCAAGTGAGTCTACTATGTAAGACATACACAAGAGTCTCTGAAGAAATACAAACTTAAAGACTACAGAACAGATGAGGATCTCACAGAGCAGTCTGTGACTTTTACTGAAATTCAAATGGCCAAATTTTTCAATGACACAGAAAAAACATAACGATTATGCCCATTCGAAGTGTCAGTGCCCCTGTTGTTTTGCCCATAGTTCTGGCCAAATTCATGAATGTATCCCAGATTTACTCATGGGAGCCTCATTTTGAGTGGGCTACAGTTGTTCTCATTCCTTAACATGCCCTTCCCGTCCTCCACACTTTAAAATAAGACCATCGGAAAGCTCTCCTTGAACTCATTCTTGTTGTCTTGTTGTGCCATATGAAAATGGCATGAGATTAAAAAGCAACAACAAAAAAACTTGCCTAGGAAGTTGAGGTAAACAACCAGCTTCTCTAATCCTGAGATGAGATTTGATAGCTCAGCCCACAGTGTACAGTAGGTCCATGAAGGTCCATGAAGACTAGGGAGGGAGGTTGTGATAAAAAGGAGAAATGCTTTAAAGCTACAAAACTGAGTGTGTGTGAGAGGGAGAGGATGATTGGTGATAACCGTCACAGTGAAAGGCCCATGTCCTGCTATGAAGGAAAGCATTAGGGCAAAGCTGAGGAGGAACATTCATTTCCGCAAGGAGTTCTTACAGTAGTGGAGAAGAAAGGAAGTACATTTCATTGTACCTACCATTGGACCCCACTTCCAAGTAGGAGGACTTTTAAAGTTTTCCTTTAATACAAATTTTTTTCTTAGTCTAGTAATTTTCAAACGTGTACTTTTGTAATTGGTGTTATTTGCCCCTTTTTTCCCCACAGCTCCCCACCTCTAAATTTTCAAACGTGTACTTTTGTAATTGGTGTTATTTCCCTTTTTTCCCCACAGCTCCCCACCTCTAAATGTCACAACTTCCAAAATGAAATCTCACAAGAAACTCTGACATATGGGAGGGTTGGCAGTGGAGTGATTCTTCCATGAGTAGAATGAATGGAGATCAAGCTCTTTCTTGGCCTGTTCCATCTCCCCGCCACCCCTATGGGTTCCTGGGACACCTTCACCAGATTTGAGCATTCACTTGGGGTGCCTAGTCACTGGACAGCCCAGAGTCCTCTGCCGCAGTGCTTAGAGGCCCAGAATGGCAAGCCTAGCTCCTGACCTCCACCAATATATATTGCAGTCCTCTGGGCCATTCCTCCAAACCCTAACCTTGTGATTGATGAAAGGTGAGACAGGGTCAATGGGTCTACCAGTCCACAGTAACATATTAGCTTGCCAACTTGTGATTTCCCTAATTATATAACGTGAAATCTGGCTGAAATGGCCTCCATCTAGACCCTATGGCTCCAAGCAGAGGCAAGTGAAGGATGCAGTCCTGGGGGAGAGGGTGTTTTGGGTTAATCTTGTTTATTCCATCTCGTAGATGCCTTGTACTTTGCCCAGGAGGACACAAGCCTGTTTCTAAGGCACCGATTTCCTCCTCCTGATACAGAACTCTAAAAATATAAATGTTCCATTGATGATTTTCCTTGTAAAATACTTATAAGACTTATAGATAAAGGCTTATAAGTCTGAGGAAATATTGACAAGACTTTTAAAAGTGCCAAACCCCACATAAAAAATAAATGAACACCTGGCAAATAAAGTGAGAGCAAAAGCAAGAACAAGAGGAGGAGTGAGCAAGAGTGCATTCTTTTCTTAACCTGACAGGTAGTACATACTCTATTGGCATTATTTTTGAAAAGTAGGAAGTCGGTAACTTTGACGGATGTCACACTAGTTGATCTTTAAAAGCTTTAATAACATGCAATGAAACTACTAAGGCACATGTGGAAATATGCAAAGTGAAATGCCAGCTTCCAAGTTTACCCCATGTCTTTGGACCACTTGTCTGGGGGGCTCCCCTTTGTCATGCTATTATTTGGAGTTTGACATCTTATGTGGGCAGCCATCCAGCACACACTTGGTCAATTATCTTACTGCAGTCCCAGGGACCAAGATGCTTGGGTTCCAGCCTGTAACTCCCTATGTAGACAAAAATGCTAGCAGTAATGAACACCTTTTTAATATAAAACAACAGAGAGACAATCTCGTCTAATTGAAGGTGAAACAGAAATAGGAGCTGTAGACATCTGGTCCCTCATAGACCTCTTGTACAATCTTGAGAAAAACTAAGAGAGTTCGATCTTCATCTTTGCCACAGGAATAAGGCTCACAAAATTTCTGAGAAACAGCTAATAAAAGCGGAAAGGGTTATGGTTTTTAGGAAAAAGTAAACATTCAAACCATAACTTTGTTTGGTCTGAACGTGTATTAACAGGGTCAAACTAAGGTGTTTTTGTTTGTTTTATTATTTTTTTAAATGACCAAGTTGAAAGGTTAGTAAATCTTCCCCAATTTTATCGTGACCTAGTCTAGCCACGAAACAGCCTTCTGAGAGGCGAGGGGATGGAGAGAGCATGCCATAGAGTTTGTATTCACTGTCGCAATGGCAAAAACTACCTGTAATTATTTCCTCAGTGGGGCTGCATAAAACTTGAATTCCATTTAATCTTATACTAAACAATTTCTATATTTCATGTCATGGGTTAGAATGAAAATGGGGATAGTTCATCAACACTGATCTGTGATATAAAAAAGAACAGCGAAGCCGGGGGTATGAGAGTGCATAAAAATGTTTTGTGTTCTGACCAGTACATTGCTTTAAAAAAATTTTACAGTCAGGCCCAATTGTTCATTCTCTCCATGCAGAAGATACTCACATATTCATTTTTAAAAGGGCAAATCAACCATAATTCAGTTTATAAACTGTGAAGCTGGTTGCGAATGTCTGGATGAATATTCATTAGAATCTCTTAATCTGCCATCGACTGTGATTCATTAGGCATATGTAAATATCATTCACTTTAATTGCCCCTAAACTGACTTAACATAATATTGTCATTAGCAAATTATTAGTTATTTGTGTAACTAATGGTACATTATGGTGTGCACGTTAAATTTCCAAATATATGATTACAATTATGATGATGTTTTATGCTGGGGGCTTTCTAAACTATTTGATGAAATATAATGGAGTCAAATCAAATCTGGTATGTTAATAGGACAGTTGCAGAACTTTCTTCTGCACCTTGGTGCTGTTATCATCTCCCAGCTACTCACTCTTCCTGTCACTTGACTGGCTGTAGGTTCTTTCTACTGTCTTGTCTGCCCCAAAGGTCTCAGGAAGTTCCTCAACTCTGATATCCCATATGGGCTCAGTCTCAGTTGGTTTTTAGTAAAGGTCAATTTACTTTAAAAAATATTCACTCATTGGATGTGAAACAAACAATATAAAATGGGCAAAGAAAGCACAGAAGTTTCTCTTAACATTGACATAAAGAAATCAGGCTAGTAGAGGATTTAAACAACTCACAAAAGCTTTACTCTCTGTGGTTCTATTTGGGGGGCTGTGTTTGACCTGTGTAAGTTCATCAAATGGTGAGCTGTGTTGCAGCTGTTTTCTCTAGAACCATCATCATTGGTAAAGAATCTGACACTTCTGAGGACCCCTCTTGCATTCTTAGCGTTACTCTTGCTGAAAATTTTGTACACCTGTCCCTGCATCACCCCAAAGCACTTATTTCTTTACAACAAAGCCATGTAGAAAGGGCTTTCTCTAATATTTACCTTCACAACAACATCAGGAGGTTTTTCAAAGAGCGTCTCTTACTTTTAATCAATTACAATTATTACAAATTCACTAAGCGAGCTCCTAGGAGTAAAGTTGACCCAGCAGAGTCAAGGCGGGGAAGCCTACAATTAGTATTCCTTTAGTCTCTGTTAATCGCCTAACCGGTGGCAAGAATATGTTAATACAAAATGAGCTAACAGAGGCAGGCAACCTTTTATCATGTTGCCCTCCTAAATATTAGTACATTAACAGGCCATGGATGTTTATAAGCAGAGATTCAGACAAATGCATATTCCTGTCTTTGATAATGTTCTAGATTAATTGCCATTTCATCTTAATTTAATAAGCGATCCTTTTGGTTAAAAAAAATGCTTACACATCTAAAGAAATTATTGAGATAATGACAGCATAATGAATATAGATTGTGGTACAAATCTCCTGAAGAGATCCCAACATTCCGAAAACATGGTCAAGCATTATTGTATTTAAAATCAAGCAAGTTTTTCAGTCTAACATACTTCAGGTTGAACATAACAGCCATAAAGCAAAACAATTCTGGTTGTTTTGATTGAGGGGGAGTGAGTGAATCTCTCTCCCTAAGAAGCTTACCTGTGAGTTTCAGAGATCTCTTTAGCCAGGACCATTCGTCCCGTTGTACAAAGTGGTCAAGTGAGGTCCCACTTCCTTGTTATACATACTTTTCCCAGAACACCTGTTGTCTTTTGCTTCACACCATGCCTTCCTCTTCTGTGAGCTATAAGTTCCACAAACTCAAGATTTGTGTTTAGTACAGAGGTTGGCAAACGGGCTGGACTGGGTCTGCCACCTGTTTTTATTAATAAAATTCAATTAGAACGCAGCCATGCCCATTCATTTACTTTTATTTTCAGAGCGATCATATTGGTCCATGAAGTCTAAAACATTTACTACTGACCTTTACAGAAAAAACTCCCCTATCCCTGGCCTCATATTCAGAATTTTGCCAAAAATGAATGAAGTCCCCAAAACAATCATGTTTGTGATAAAAATTTATGCCTCAAATCTCTGCAGAGTCATTGATTTATCATGTAGTTAAACAAAGTTTGGCCCCTTCTGACACTGACATCACAGAGATGTCGAAAATATCTAATTTATTTGAGCCCTGATGATTTTGTTATATAGCTTGGCCGAGGTATTTGGCTGGGTTTATATACCAAGTCCATGTCTTATGTGAGTTATGGCAGAATGCAAGCTGACTCAGAAAGTTGCTTTCAATTTTGTTCCCACCTCTAGGTCCACTTTAGACTCAAATACGAGCTTTCCATAATTTACGCACATAAGAGGAAGGAAGTAACCCTCCCGCCCAGCACTGATGCTGCAATTATTCATAACAAGCAAATTATTCATAAACAATTATTCAAACAAACACAAATTATTCATAAGAAACAACAAAGCGATGGGCCACCAGTTTCGTATCAGGTCCGTGCAAAGCATTTCATGGGCATTATCTCATTTAATCTTTGCTATAACTTGATGATTTAGAGACTATTATTTTTCCTATGTTAAAGATAAGGCTATTGAGAGCTAGAGAACATTGAGGCTCACAAATGGCAGCCAGAGATCAGTCCTCAGCATTTCTACATCTAGGACCGGTAATCCTTCCCCAACAGCATGCTGCCCCTTTGTCGTGTGCTGACAGATCGTTTGCGTCGTTAGGCTGAGAGGCTAATTGCACGGCCGTGAAAAATATGCTTTACAAAAATAGTCAGCTATCTGGAGACAATCTAATATAATATTGTTTAGTAAAAAGAACAGAATGTGAAATTATAGTATGAGGCTAATTCTGTAAAATAGATGTGTATTAGGATCTCAGCTTGAACCTAGACAGCCAGCATCTCGCCCCCTACAGGCATGTTTGGGCACGGCCGGCAAGCGGGAGGAGGAGCCCAACCCCGCCCCGCTTCGACCTGATGAGCTCCTTGGGAAAGTCTCTTCTAATACCCAAGCCCCAGTTGGATGGGAGAAGTGATTTTGAGTACAGGGTGAGGGCGGTGACTCAAACGGCCCCGTGCCCAGATGCCTGGATCCACTGAGGTACACGCAACACGACTAGAGAATCCCTCAAACTGACTTTCTATCAGAACCACCCAGGAAGCTGTCCTTGGAAAGGCGATCTCCCCTGAGCTTTGAACGCATGCACTTTCTAGCTGGGTATGCCCAGCGTGCAGTGCCTTGTCTATTCTTCATGTAGGCCGTTTCTCAGGGCTGTGTTTCCAGCAAGCAGTCTGTATCTTCGGGCCTTACTGCTTTAGGGGAATCCTCGTGATAACGTGCTATACTGGAGAAATATTATGTTCTGCCCCTCATGACAAACGTGGAAAGAAAGAGGGAAAGCTTCTCTTACTGTGTCTCAGGAAATCAGTAAATTGGCTTGTGACTTACATTGAGCCACTGGGGACTTTAAATTCAGAAGGGACCTGCAAAGGTGTAAGGAATGGTGGGGATTCTTTCACAGAAACTGGGCTGTGTGCACAGGTGTCAGAGGCCATGCACCACAACAGGAAAGCTGCTGGTATTCTGATGAGACTGATTATATCCACTAAGGGGGAGAAAATATGCTTTCTGCTCTTTCTCCAGAGATGCCTCAATTCCTGCCCATTTTTCAAGTCTTGTGTCTTGTCTCCAGCTTCCCATCATTTGGTGAGCCCCTGATTTCCTACCAGTTAATTCCTTTTCTCCTTAGTGTGGCCAGAGTTAGTTTCTGTTGCTTGCAACCAATAACCCTAATAGAGTAACTTCTATACTGTGGCCATTCAAACACCAAGGTCCCAGCAGTCATGCAGGGCACCCCTGAAGAAAGGCCGGTATCAGTATTATGCAAAATATGCTGCTGAATTTAAGTCAGAAGCAATTAGGGGTTGGATACCGTTGAACTCAGTGTATTTTGATGTCCTGTAGTTCAAGGCCCAGGGCATGTTGACCCTCTTCCTACGTGATCAGAATGTTTAGGCAGCCTCCTCTGCCAGCTTGGTCTCCAGGCTGTTGGTCCTTATGAACTTTCCACCTTCACCACCTGATGTGCCCCGTAGCCATGTGCTGCTTTGCGCTGCTGATCTGTTCTGTCTCCTTTCAGCCTTCCTGCAACCACTGATATCAGGCCTGTGGGGCTTCAAGTCATTGTGTCAGGCTCCTTAGGGAGGTACCCAAATGCACAGGCACCCTCGTCCTCCTGAGCCTTGCTTCTAACTGCCGGGTCACGGATGATCACGGTACAAAGGGCTCCTGATAGAGGGTGACACTCTCTGGGCTCAAGGCCTTGCCGCAATCCTGGGCTCATAGCTATAGAATGCAGTAGGCTGGCAACAAATACCTAAATTTCAAGTTAATCTTCTCCCAAAAAATGAAAAGAATAAAAAAGCACAAATTAACATATTTTTAGTAATGGACGAAAGTAGTGAATTTGAAGTTTGACTGTCACTTTGTAGTCCCCAAGCACGATGCTCAGTGGGCAAGTCTGCTGATGGGCCTGCCAATTGGCGTGGACCACTCCCCCCTCCACCATGACCTGCTTGCCCCAGTGGTGTGGTCAGCCATGTGCGGCTTTGTGCTCCTGGTCTGCTCCATTGCCTTTTCGTTTTCTAGTCTTTGCTTTGCACACCTGTCTGATGTAACTTGACTCAACCACGGAGGAAATTCTCAACTTCCCACAACACTGTTGACAATTCTTCCAGCACGGTGTAACCGCTTCCCCACTTCTCTTGGTTCTGATTTCCCTTGGTCACAACTTCGCTCCTTGGCACATTTGTTACAGTTCTGTCTCCCTGGACATCAATATGAGTGTATATAGATGTCCACGGGATGTGCAGGGGATAGCAGGTATGACTTAGATGTGTGTGCTGTGTATAGGAGATAGCAGGTGTAACTGGGATGTATGCAGGATGGCAGGAACATGGTGAAAGCATATTGGCTTTGCCTTGGTTGGTGTGGGGTCAGGGGGAGGTCAGGGAAAGCACCGTGGCCGAGGTGTGTCTTGGAGAATGAGTAGAACTCTTCCAGTGGACAATGGTATGTTCCAGGCAGGAAAAAGAGCTTGTAAAAAGCCAAGTGTGGGCAACATTATGGCATATGGTGACGGTGGGAATAAAGCTAGAAAATTATAAGGACCTTTATTTCATAGTTAGAAGTTCAAAGCCACTCCAAATTTAGGCAGCCCTGTGACCTGAGAAGATTTAAGTGCTACAAAATGGTAAGGACAGGGTGGGAAACGGTGTGGAAGGAGTCAAGACTGGAGATGGGCCAAACAACGCAAGGGACGTTTACAATGACCTGAGTGATGGTGAGCTGAGGGCTTCCCCCGTGGCAGCCGAAGTGTGACTGACAGAAGGGCACGGATGCAAAGATGTTAAGAGGATACTATCGATAGAAATACGGATGCAGGAGAGGGAACAGCCAAGAAGGACCCTAAGGTTCATGGCCAAAGTGACAGGACTGTCAACCATATCACTCACTGAAATTGGGAGCAAAAAGGGGATTGTGCAGACGTGAGGGTAGGTGGCAACTTCAGTTTGAACATTTTGAATACAAAATACACTTGAAATATCCAGGTGGACCTGTCCCTTAAGCTGAATGATGGATGGATTGGAAAAGAGGTCTGGCCTAGAGATTTGGATTTGCCGTTATTTTTAAGATTTATTTATTTATCTGAGGGGGAGGAGCGGAAGGAAAGAATCTCAAGCAGACTCCGTATTGAGCAGGAACCCCCACTTGGAACTCGATTTCAACACCCTGAGATCATGACCAGAGCCAACAACACTAAACGGAGTGAGTCACCCAGGCACCCCTATTTTATTCTTTTTTAAGGCTGAATAATATTCAGTTATATATATATATATACACACACATATATGTATCATATATTATTATACATATCATATATATCGTACCATATATTATTTGATCACATATAATCAAAATATAATCAGATATGGATTAAATATAAATCAGAAAAATGTTTTGATACATTCATCCATTGGCCATTATAGGTATGCCTTATCTGTCTTCTCCAACCCTCCTTACATACTCCTGCCACTCCTTGGTAAATATCTTAATATGCCAAGTTCATGTAAAGTTTCACAGTGGTCTCTGTCTTAAAAATACACATAACCTGAAATAGGTCGTGCACGTTGCTAGCTTGAGGAGTCCCCAGGAAAGCCAGCTATGGGAGCTCTGTTGCTGTGGCCCCCAGAGGCACACCAACACCCAGCCCGGAGCAGAGCAAGGAACGCCCATGTTCCCCGTGCCCCTGCAGCTCTGCCAAAACCTTTTTTTTCCGATTATGGAATGAATCCATGCCCCTTGTACAAATCTTGGGTGAGGACAAGTGTAGAGAAGAAAGTACAAATCACCGATAATTAAGGCCTAACCACTGTATGAATGTTTACCCTTTGTTTATTCTTGAAGATCTCTTCCTCCAGAGGTGGAGGCCAAGAGCGCCCCCCACCCCCCCGCAAGCTGCCTGCATACTGACCCTGCTTCTGCTGATGTGTGCGGGCCACTGAAGACATTCCGTGTGATCACTGGGTCTCACAAAGTTGCCAGGCGGCGAATAAATGCCGCGTTTGTTCGAGTGTCCTGGCTGAGTTCCAGCCGAAGCCCTGATGGTTTCAGGGTTCAGTTGTAGCTTCAATTGGATTAGTTATCCATTAGTTCTAACACTGACCCTGGGTGGAGGGGTGCAGGCACGGGGAACCAGGAGTGGCTGCTTTGAAATGAAGGGAGCCCTGCCGAGTGGGCTCTGTAAATCATCCCACCCGAGAGGCAAAAACTCCGTAGGGATCAAAGGCTCTGGGAAAGAGCAGGGTGTCATTGGCACGGCTCCCCGGCTCCCCATTCCTGCTGCCTCCATCCACTGACACCCCTCCCCCAGTGGGGGCCTGTGGAGGTGGAACACCACTGCCAGGGCATTTCTCTGTTGAGGAATCTCCATGCACCGGTGAGATCATGCGTGCTTCCTGAACATCCTGGGTCATCTTCTGCCTGAGTTTGAGAAACGCTTTCATCCATCTTTCATTTTAAAGGGAAAGAGAAAATTGGGTGCACGCACGCCCAAGTTTGTCACTGCAAGCAACGAAGGGGATGCTATTTCAATATTCCAATCATAGACAAAATCTGGGATGCGAAAATCAGTTTACTGCCCCAATCAGTGCATGTCAGATGGTGAAGGTGAAAAGTTTATAAGGACCAATAGCCCAGAGACCAAGCTGGGAGAAGAGGCTGCTTATACATTCTGATCGTGGAGGAAGAGGGTCAACGTGCCCCCGAGCCTTGAACCAGAGGAAATNTTCTGTTGCTGTGGCCCCCAGAGGCACACCAACACCCAGCCCGGAGCAGAGCGAGGAACGCCCATGTTCCCCGTGCCCCTGCAGCTCTGCCAAAACCTTTTTTTTCCGATTATGGAATGAATCCATGCCCCTTGTACAAATCTTGGGTGAGGACAAGTGTAGAGAAGAAAGTACAAATCACCGATAATTAAGGCCTAACCACTGTATGAATGTTTACCCTTTGTTTATTCTTGAAGATCTCTTCCTCCAGAGGTGGAGGCCAAGAGCGCCCCCCACCCCCCCGCAAGCTGCCTGCATACTGACCCTGCTTCTGCTGATGTGTGCGGGCCACTGAAGACATTCCGTGTGATCACTGGGTCTCACAAAGTTGCCAGGCGGCGAATAAATGCCGCGTTTGTTCGAGTGTCCTGGCTGAGTTCCAGCCGAAGCCCTGATGGTTTCAGGGTTCAGTTGTAGCTTCAATTGGATTAGTTATCCATTAGTTCTAACACTGACCCTGGGTGGAGGGGTGCAGGCACGGGGAACCAGGAGTGGCTGCTTTGAAATGAAGGGAGCCCTGCCGAGTGGGCTCTGTAAATCATCCCACCCGAGAGGCAAAAACTCCGTAGGGATCAAAGGCTCTGGGAAAGAGCAGGGTGTCATTGGCACGGCTCCCCGGCTCCCCATTCCTGCTGCCTCCATCCACTGACACCCCTCCCCCAGTGGGGGCCTGTGGAGGTGGAACACCACTGCCAGGGCATTTCTCTGTTGAGGAATCTCCATGCACCGGTGAGATCATGCGTGCTTCCTGAACATCCTGGGTCATCTTCTGCCTGAGTTTGAGAAACGCTTTCATCCATCTTTCATTTTAAAGGGAAAGAGAAAATTGGGTGCACGCACGCCCAAGTTTGTCACTGCAAGCAACGAAGGGGATGCTATTTCAATATTCCAATCATAGACAAAATCTGGGATGCGAAAATCAGTTTACTGCCCCAATCAGTGCATGTCAGATGGTGAAGGTGAAAAGTTTATAAGGACCAATAGCCCAGAGACCAAGCTGGGAGAAGAGGCTGCTTATACATTCTGATCGTGGAGGAAGAGGGTCAACATGCCCCCGAGCCTTGAACCAGAGGAAATCAAAATACACTGAATCCAACAGTATCCAAACCCCTAATTGCTGCTGATTTGAATTCAGCAGCAAATTTTGCATAATACCAATAAATGACCTTTCTTCAGGGGTGCCCTGGCGTGATTGTTGGGATCATGTAGCAAATACCTAGTGCCATTTAATGATGGAATGACATATCTCTGATATGCAAATTTTTACAGCACAGCAATTAAGCAGTTTAGAATTTTACGACAGTGTTTGGGCTTTATACAACAACAAAAAAAGGGGCCCAATAAAGGCCTGTGATGGATGGGCTAATCCCCACTGGAAATATACCATGTAATGCCATGGAGACAATACATTATGGATAGCATTGTGATGATTGGTTGTTAATCTCCTGTCCCATCCTCCCCCAGATCCTGTGGAGGCCCTTGCTCCAACCCCCCCCAACACCCGCTCCCCCCCACCCCCCAACGCAGGGCTGAAAACTGCATGGCAGCCACGTTGCTGGGGCAGAAGTGTGGGGTACAGATGGGAAAGTTGGGGCATAGCAATCTGCTGTGTGCATGGAATACAGAGCAAAAGGGGCTTGCAGTGAGGCAGCTTGTCAGCAGGGGACAGAACTGGGGGCCATATGCCGCTCTTCTTCTCCCTTCTGTCACCAAGTCTGCCACCTCATCCTTCTGTCAGGGGACACTAATGATGAACATGTTTTAAACAGTTTTGTTTACCTAGCAACAGCTTTTCTAAGAGGGGGTCTTAATTAGTCACCTTAAACAATTTTTGGTTTGGATTTTTTTTCAAGCCTTCATTCATTTGTTCATTCATGTGGAAGAATCTCTCTCTACTGTTTCCATGAAAAAGTGTGTCTGCATTACAAAACTAGTTTTAATAGCTCTACGCCATTTTTCTTTCTTTCAGGCATACTTTAATACCACAATTAGCTTTGAAGGGTAGATTTTTCTCCACTTGTCAGAGGCAGTATTCCTTTGTGAAGCTCTTCAAATGGGATCTGCATTTTAAAATCAAATCCCATTTGGCGAATTTTTTTTTTTCCATAATTTTGTACTCCTGGTTTCAGTCATTTACTTCCACGTTAAAGGAGCAGGCTCGGAGCTGACTTTGCAGTTCACTCTATGATGACAAAATAAATAGAAAATTTGAATTTGAATTTTACCAATTATGTTATTAGTTTTCAAATCTGATTCACAGAGAACAGTGAAAGCAAAATAGCTCCCTCTTTTCTGAGTTACTTTTACTTTTGCTTCCCTTTACTTAATATAAAGCATTTTGAATTCTACGGATTCAATCATTTCTATTTATGTAAAATACGGCTAAATTTTTAAAAAAATCTGTTAACAGGTAAACTGATTCCAATGAATCAGAAACAAATTCCAAAGTAGTATCATCCCAAACGGTGAGAGTAAAATGCTTTTCTGTTCTTTCTTTCTTTCTTTTTTATTTTTTTTGTAGTAAAATCTGTGAAGCATGGGTTAACAACTGAAAGACAATAGCACCAAATGTGTTCAATCATTAACTCCCATTAGACAATAGCTTCCATAAAAATCAAATGACACAGGCTAATTCCTGCAGGACTGCCTCTGCTTTTACAGAGCTGAACCAGCTCTGCCTTATTGTAAAAGAACAACATCTCTTTCAAGCCATTCCTTGTTTCTGGTAGGACCTAGGGACGCTCAAGCCATGGGGTATTAACCATTGAGCATTGAGTATCGAGCTTCATGTTTATTCGGAACAAGGTGGAATGATCAAGATGCAGGCAAGGTGGAGATAGAAAAGAACTGATACCAAAAGAGAATTCTTAGAATAAACATTACGTTTTTATTGGTAACTTAGTTTGTGTGTTAGTGAATCAAATAATCTTTTTTTTTTAAGAGTTTATTTTTAAGTAATCTCTACACCCAGCGTGGGGCTTGAACTCACACAACCCCCGAGATCAAGAGTTGCATCCTCTGACTGAGCCAGCCAGGTGCCCCTCAAATAATCATTTTTAATTGAATAGTTCGCTTTTCTCCGTATGAATTCCAATATTCCAGGAATAGTTTTGTTCAGAACTAAGAATGATTTTCTTAAGTTCAACTGATATTTTAAAATTTTTAATTAATAGACTATTTTCAGAGCAGCCGTCAGCTTTACAGAACAATTGAGCAGAAAGTACAGAGTTCCATTTACTTTCTCACCTGTCCCGATGGCTCCCGTATTAGTAATATCCCACGTTAGCATGGAACATCTGCTAAATGCATGAAGCACCGTTGACTTATTATTATTAATTAAAATTTATAGTTTATGTTAGGATTCATTCTTTATACAGTTCTAGGGGTTTTGACAAATGTCTATCTACTGTGAGAGCACCTTACAGAAGAGTTTCACTGCCGTGAATATCCCGTGCTCGGCCTGTTCATTCTTCCTTTTATCCCCAAACCCTGGCAACGGCTGATCTTTTGACAATCTCCACAGCTCTGCCTTTTCTAGAATGTCATATAGTTAGGGTTGTACTCTGGGTAGCCATTTTCACTTTTGTTTCTTTCACTTGGTAGCATGCATTTAAGCTCCCTCCACGTCTTTTCATGATTTGATAGCACATTTCTCTTTATTGCTGAACTGTATTTGGTTGTATGTATGTACCACGATGAATTTTGATAGCATTTAATTGTCTCATTCCTGTCAAAGTAGGAAAAATCTACCTTGTTAACTGAGTGTATATATTCTATGGTTCATTTGATTCTTACATTTGAAGATAAATCTGAAAACGTTGTATGTTTGAAAAGTTTGGCCTCAATTTGGGCTAATAGTAACACATGCATTATAATTACTTAGTGTACCTAAAACAGTAAGTGAGAAAAAAAGCTTCCTTAAAGCTGATGTGGTCAGGGAAGCATGCCTGATGAGGCTTATGGTCAACCAAGAAGTGTCATGTCATCCCGTGTGTGTGCCAGATGGGGCGGTACGAATA
Organism: Ailuropoda melanoleuca; assembly: GCF_002007445.2. Taxonomy (NCBI): domain Eukaryota; kingdom Metazoa; phylum Chordata; class Mammalia; order Carnivora; family Ursidae; genus Ailuropoda; species Ailuropoda melanoleuca. Next base: position 83,505,590 of record NC_048227.1, on the reverse strand, counting down.
TATTCTATGTACAAGCATGAGTGTGTGTGTGCACCCGGTGAAAGAGATGTTTTCATTTTTCAGTGAGAAAACTTGTTGGGAATTCTTTGTCAAGAGGGTGGACACAGCACATCACCCTGGCAGACCTGGCAGGATCACTGCGTAGGTGCCTCTAAATTAACATATTCGAGGGGCACCTGGGTGGCTCAGTCAGTCAAGCATCTGTCTTTGCTGCAGGTCATGATCGCAGGGTCCTGGGATTGAGTTCCGCATGGGGCTCCCTGCTCAGTGTGGAGTCTGCTTCTTCCTCTCCCTCTGCTCCTCCCCTCTGCTCCTGCTCTCTCTCTCTCTCTCTCAGATAAATAAATAAATAAAATCTTTAAAAAAATAAATTGCATATTCTAGGATGAGTAGGTGCCACTTATGCTAAGGAAGGAACAGAATGAGAGATTGCCTCTCGTAACAGCACTTGTATCACAGGGCTGGTCGTGATAGTACAGAGATAAAGTTGTAGAGGAATCAGGTGTTTGGGTGCTGGAAGAGAAATTGAGATATTGGTGATTTCCCTTTTCAGAATCGACATGATTAGAGTCAACCAAAAAGGTTGGGGTGGTCTCGTGGGGAGGCCCATGTGTCAGGAAGAACCTTAAAATCCCTGAACTGGAGCTTACATGTTGGAAGGGGACTTCAGGACTCGACTCCAGCTCGAATCTAGAGGCCAGGTGTAAAGGGCACCTGCATCGCTGGGGCTGGAAGCAGACCCCAGAGCCGCTCCCTCACTGGGGTTTGCGTCCCTGATGGGTGTGGCCTGAAGGAGCAGGGAAGCCCTGAGTCCAGGAGTCCCGGAGGCACCGGAGGCACCGCAGCCAGCCAGGGATCCACAGAGGGAAGTGTTTTGGGCTGCTGTGCCGGACCAGCACCAGCGTTTAAGATGTTTCCCTTTCCCTTTCGTTTTGGCATTGAGTAGCCAGGAGACCTGTATTAAGTAAATTACCCTCAATTCAAGGAGTGGGGTAGCCCTTGCAAAAGGAAGATTTCCTGCTTAAGTTACTCACTGAAAAAAAACAAAGCAAAATCAAAAACAAAAGAATGTGGCTATATTTCACCCAAACTAGCAAAGAGACGTATCATAATGTGTTCCGCTTGGACTCTAATTAAGGAGTAATTCTTCTTTCATGTCAAAAGGCATACATAGAGAACATTACCTCTGTCTCTCCACACAGCGTGCAAAGCACTGGTGGGAGGGGGCAGAGAACCAAAAGGTCCCTGACACACACATTAAATGGAGAGACAAACTGAGTCTGAAAGTCACATGCACAGAAAAATCATTTCCTTGTTAATGACTCATTTAGCACCAACCCTTTGTTGGGCAAATAATAGGGCTGCAAAGTATTTTTTGCTACCACCTGTTTTTTTTTCTAAAATGCACATTAAAAATGTATTTTGACATCACTGACATTAAGATCAAATGCATCTCCCATTTGCTGTTGTCATTTGTGAAGTGATTGTTGTTCTCTGCAATGCTGGAGTTTGGCCAGAACTGTTTATTGTTGCTTTAATTAAGTCCTGTGCCTTGTTGGTACTAAGGAATTGAGCTGTTAATATCCACCTTATTGTTGTTAAAGAACTTTGTATTGGTTACTTCTGATGGGTATTGTTTTTTTTAAATCAGCATTGATGAGTGTCCGTAACTTACAAGAAAATTCCAAAGGAGCACTTTTTTAATTGAAGTAAGGTTGATACACAAAGTCACCTTAATTACAACATAGTGATTCCACAAGTCTATACATTATGCTCTGCTCACTACAAGAGTAGTTACCCTCTGGCACCATACAAGGCTAATACCACCACTCTATTCCCTATGCTGGGCTTTTTATTCCCGTGACTTGCTCATTCCATCACTGGAAGCCTGTGTATCCCACTCCCCTTCACGCATCTTGCCCAGCCCCCCACCCCCCTTCCCTCTGGCAACCATCAGCTCATTCTCTGTACTTATGGGTCTATTTCCACTTTTTTGTTTGTTTGTTCATTTGTTTTATGTTTTAATTCCACAAGAAGTGAGATCATATGGTATTGGTCTTTCACTATCTGACTTAAATCATTTAGCATAATACCCTCTAGGTCTATCCATGTTGTCCCAAATAGTAAGATCTCATGTTTTTTTATGGCTGAGTAATATTCCACTGTGTATATATACGACATCTTCTTTACCCATTCATCGATCGATGGGACACTTGGGCTGCTTCCATATCTTGGCTATTGTAAATAATGTTGCAATTAAATATAGGGGGTGTATATATCTTTTCAAATTCGTGTTTTCATTTTCCCAGAGGAACTACTTTTTAAAGCAATGCTGCAACACTGATACTCCTGTTGGCATAGACATATTATTATATGGAAAATACCAGGAAGTAAAGCGTTTCTGTTTTTTTAATTAGCAGCTTTTTTTTTTTTGGTCTTTCTTAGTGATATATAAGATAATGGAGCATCATTCTACCACAGATTTCTTAATTATGTAGCATACAAGCCTATCCCTTTTTCACTGATACATAGTTAACATTCACTAATTACCCATCTCAGGTGGTTGTTGGGTTATGTATCAAACTCTCTAACTCCAACACTTTAAATACATTTTGCTTTGATAAAATTCAAGTACTTTAATTTCTCAAATGCATTACTAGCAGTCTTTCTTGTTATAAACTTTTAAGGAGTATATGGAACAAACATTCATCATTTCCAACAACAATGTGGTGTTATAGCTACAACCCTACTAGCTAGGTGTATACTACACACTTTACGATTGAGTTAAGCTACCTGGGGGAGTCAAGATTCCCATGCTTGGAATAAGCAGTAGGAACAGCCCTACTTATAAAAATTGTTTTAGGGTCACTTTTATTTAGTTGTTTGCTCAACAAATGTCACTGAACACCAGTTCTGTAACAGGCTCTAGAAGAAACACAGAGGACGCGGAACTCAGCAAGCACACGGCATGTAACCATTTAACCGTTCCCTGTGATCTGCTCCCCCACTAGTCAGTGATATTTGTGCTTGCTGCTATGTTCAGCAAATCCACAAGCACAATGTCTTCTGCAAATCTGCATGCTAAAAGTTTTACAGATCTGTATGTAGTATGACATTTACCGGCATCATACTGAGAATTTAGCTATTTGTGGTATTTGTTGTTTGTTAGGGATCTGGGGTAAAAGTAAAGACGTGATGACTGATGCTATCATTCTCGAATGTTAGCTAATATGGCAGCTCTCTGACCATACATACCACTGGAGACTCCAGGGCAAATCCTTGTGACTTGCTATTATTCCTGTCTGTTCCACCTGGTGAGCGGGGCTGGAGCCCACGGTTGCAAAAACACCAGAGGCTGAGGAGGACTCAGCCCCCACCCACGCACTCCTACCCTCATCGCATTCCTGGCCTTCTGGGTTTACCTGGCTGACATATGGAAGTGGAAGAAAGAAAAGAAAGGGTCCTCCCCCATAAGGTGGTGGCTCGTCAGCTTTACAGAACATAAAATTACAGAGGCGTCATTAAAGGCAGATGTTTAGGCTCTATCCCCAGGGATTTTGATCCGGTTCAACAAGGTGGATGGAGCCTGAAGATTTCGATGCAGGTGGTCTCTAAGCCCCATTGACCTCAGACCCGGGGCAGGGTGGGTCTAAGCAGTTTATTCTCTGCAGCCTTCTAAAGGAAGGGCGACTCTCATTCCTTCACCAGTCACAGAAGAGGTAAGAGTGCAGGTGTCTCCCTCCGCACCCCTTCCCCTGCCCACCCACACATACCACAAAAGGAAGGAAAAGCTCCCCCAAAAGGAAGAATCTATCTTTTGCTTCCATCTGTGGTAGAAAGATGAGTATTGGGCTTCCCCTCCCATAGCAAACAGCTATCAAAGTGGACGAAATATAGGAAGCAACTGCTTTTAGGCATTGATTAACAACAGACAGCGCAAGGTTGAGAAAACTCCACAGGCGAGTTCTGCATTCACCCTGGCTCTCTGCCTGGAGACCCTTTTCAAACTGCCAGCCAGAGAGCTGCACTTTGGCTGGGCAGAGAAACAGGGATCAGGATCGGGGCCTGGCGAGGCAGGTGTGGTGTGCAGGGCAGGATGTCAGGGAGGAAGGACTTGTGCAGAAAGGAGCTCCAGATCTGTAGAAGCAGCCTCTTGATCTTTGGCTGGGGCAGAGCTGCGCATGTGTGTGCACAGAACGTGACTCTGGGAGGCAGGACGGAACAGCTGTTGGTCTCTGCGGGATCCCCAAAGCCCTCACGGTGCAGGAGGATGCTGGGTTTCCAACCAGCCCAAGGAGAAAACTCTATGTCCCCCGAGCATTCGCTGAGACACCAGAAGTCAGGCCTTTTCAGTCATGTCATTTCCAGGTTAGAGTTCTTGGTCGATTCCCCATTGCTCTCAGGAAAAGGGGCTAATATTCTCACGCCGGCCTCTGGCACGGGCTAGACACTGCAGCCGCTCCAGCCCCCTCTTCTCTGCACTCTGAGGTTTCCTGCATTCCAAGCATCCTTTTGTCAGTGCCCTCCAACCTCAGGGACTGGAAGGCGGTTCCCCATCTGAGATATTCACTCTACCTCACCGAATCCGACTGGATAAGAAAGCAAGGTCCAGCACGGAAGAGGTTTAGAGCAGCGAAGCTATTCTGTAATCACGGGTACGTGTCATTATACATTCGTCAAAGCCCCGAGAATGCACCACACCGACAGTGAATCGTAATGTAAACGATGGGCTTTGAATGACAATGAAGTGCCAGCGGAGGTTCACTGAGTGTAACAAATGCAGCCCTCGGGGTGAGATGTGCACAGGGCTGTGCTCCTGGTGGGGCAGGAGCTGTGTGGGAAATCTCTGTCTCTTCTGCTCAGTGTTGCTGTGAACCTGAAACTGCTCTGAAAATTAGAGTCTATTTTTTTTTTCTTTAATGAAACCTCCTGCCAAAGAGATAGACTTCCTGCCAAAGTAACAGAGAGCGAGACAAGCACAGCACCAGACCTCTGGGAGCTGGGGTCTAATGAGGAAACAGACATTTAACCCACATGGACAGGCGGGGGGGGGNGAGCTGGGGTCTAATAGGGTCCTGGGATCAAGCTCCACATCGGGCTCCCTACTCAGCGGAGAACCTGCTTCTCCCTCTCCCTCTGCCCTCCCCCTGTTTCCTCTCTCTCTCTAGCTCTCTCTCTCTCTCATAGGTACATACATACCTACCAGAATCTAGAAGGGCGGGGGGGTGGTATGGAGTTCTCTGCAACACACAGGAGAGGGATTTAAGTTAAAGGGATTTTTTTCAAGGCTTCTGACCATGTTCTGCACAAACATATATAATTTAAAGCAGAACTCCGTACACAGAGGCACACGCACACACACACTCACACTCACACAAAACCAAAACAGACATTTCGTGAAACAATACTTAACTTTTCTATTCTATTCTATTTCATGTTAGTCTATAAAGTTTTCCTTGCTAGTTAATACCTCCTTTATCGATTTTATGACCAGTTAATTAGTAGTAATCTGCAGTTTGAAAAGCACTGCCCACTCTGGGGAAGAGTAGGGATTGAGGGGAGCAGACGCAGGCTCCAGGCCAAACAAGAGTAATGTACCGCGCCCCTGGATACAGTTTCCGTTGTCATTTTTCTCTAGGGTTCCTTTCTGTTCCGAAGAGACCAAAAAGTCAGAACTACGTTTCCTAGCCTCCCTTGCAGCTAGGCTTCCGCAGCTAGCTTACACATTTGCAGTAGGCTTTGCAACTCAGCTGCGGTAGCAAGATGAGGGCATTGAACCTGAGTCTCCGTCACCATCTTGCTGCTAATTTAGGTAGAGACACCTGGAAGCAAGGTCTTAAAGACATGGCATCTACAAGCACTGCTGCCTAGTCACCAGCTTGGGCTGCCGAGAGCTACTTGCACCCGTCATGTCCACAGCTTCCTGACCTTTGGGCTGTGACTGTGGCAGTCTATGAGTAAACTTGACGGTGGCTTCTGATTCCTGCTTTCTTGCAATGATTTTATAAGTACCTAGTTCTCTATGTTAAATCCTTTTCTTCTTAAAATTAAAAAAAAAGCAAGGCACAATTATATCTTGATTACAAGAGACACCATTTGAATATGAAGACAAAGAAAAGAAGAAGAAAGGACGGAAAAAGATACAGCATGCAAACAGTAAGCATTAAAGAGCTCAAGTGCTATGTTAATATCAAAGTAGACTTCGAAGCAAGAAATGTTATCAGAGACAAGGAAGGATATTTTACACTAGCTCCACATGAAGACAATAATCCGAAATGTGTACGCACCTTTAAAAAAAAAAAGAGCTTTAAAATACATGGAGCAAAACCACAAGCTAAAAAGAGAATGAGACAAATCTACAATATAGCGCATTTCTCTTTCTGTAATTGCTTGATCAAGTGGACAGAAAAACTGGTTGTTATCTGTCTTCTCAATGAAATTATCAGCCACTAGAGAACAAGGCTCTCTTTCCTGTCTTTCCCACCTAGACTGGAAAGGTCAAGCAAGACACCAGTCTTATTCCTGGTTTTAGCCACACTTGGCCTCAGACAGTCTGGGAGTGTGGTGCACAACAGGCATTGCTGAGGAAGGTGTGGTTATGGGTGCTGTTATGGAATGCCACGAGGATGGGGCAGGGACGCCACAGTCTTCAGATCCCTGAAATGTTTCAAGGAAGGTCCACATGGCAGACACAGGAAGAAGACTTTGCTGGAGAAGTTGATGAGAGACTGTAACGACATAGTACTAAGAGTGCAAAAGAAATGGATTAGCTGGTGACCATTTTATTCCCTTAAGAGTGGTGACTGAGGCACAAAATCCACAAATCTAAGGACCTCCCCTGCCTGTTCTTACTATCAATGAAGTTTTAGAGTCCATAAAACATGATATGTTGTGTTTTTGTTTGCTATTATTTCCACAAAGTGTATCATATGCCTTTCTCTCTGTGATTATTTTTGAAAACATTTTTAATGGGTACAAAATAATCTGTCACAGACACAGACCATAATTTACTTTTCTAATTCCCCACTTTTGAAAACTTAGGTTGTTTCCAAGTATCATTACTTATAAATAAAGTTTTGGTTATTTTTGTACATAAATATGTAACTGCTTTCCTGATTATTTCCTTAAGAGAAATTACCAAAGAATTCTAGAAATGAATTACTAGGTCAAAGAGAATGAACACTCTACAGATCTTTTTTTTTCTTTTTGTTAAGTTCCTTTGTAAAATTTCTATTTTACCAGGCATACAGGAGAGTATCTGTTTCCAAAAAAAGAAAAAAAGAAAAAAAGAAAAAAAGAAAAAAAAAGAGCTGCTTCTTTTTTCAATGGAGAATCTATACTCCAGGTACGAACTCTAGTACTATGTGTACACATTTAATAAAATGAACAAATAAACGAAAGTGAAAGATCTCTATTCCAAGTGGTGCTTGAATTGTCTCGGGGACAATCCTAATGACACTAGCAATGTCATGAATGTACTTTATTTACCTTTTTATTCAACTTTCCAATAAGAAAGCAGTGCTTGACTATATGATGGAAGAGTTCCCAACAAATCAATGGTCTGGCCTCTCAAAATCAAGGGGAAATATGCCTTGATTTGCAAAGCTGGAAAATGACATATACTGCACACGACCAGATATATTTATTTTTTAAATTGCAACCTGTGGCCGTATCTTGTGACTCTATGTCACTCAAAATATGGATCCAGTCAAGTGATAAGACTGAACGTGCCAAAATAAGGTTTGTCAGGCTCAGAGAAGGCTGTTTTTTATCTGACTCTGGAAATAGGGATGTCTGCAGAATTTTCTGTCCCACTGTGAACCACAGGAAGGGCTCAGTGACCAAGGTGACAAAAAATTTACAAGGGTTCTCACTGGAGAAGCCAGAATCTGGAAATGGATGGGGGTGTGAGGTTTCAGTCCCTTTGTCAGGAAGGGGCTAAGTGCAAGAGTAGTTCCTGGCTCTGGTCAGGGGAGTAAAAGGAATTGTGACAGTGGGTCCCTTCCTGGGGACAGAGCTCTCGTTGCTGGAGTACCCAAAAAGAAGATCCCAACGAAATTTTCCTCTTTCACTTCCAAAATCCACAATTCTTGGTTTTCCTCCAACTTCTTTGATTGTTACTGATTGTTCTCATTTGAAAGCTCTCTCTGCTCACCTCTTAAATATGAAGTTTCCTTCGGATTTTGTCCTTTTCTTCTTACTTTGCATGCTTGACTTAAAGCATCCAGTTTACTTCATGCATTTCTTTCCTTCCTTCTTTTCTTTCTTTCCTTCCTTCTTCTCTTTTTCTTTCTTTCTTTCTTTCTTTCTTTCTTTCTTTCTTTCTTTCTTTCTTTCTTTCTTCTTTCTTTCCCTTCCTTCCTTTCTTTCCTTTCTTTCCTTTTTTCCTTCTTTCCTTCTTTCTTATCATCTACCAATCTAATGGTTCCCAAATCTACATCTCCAGCCCAGGAAAATCATGTGCCCAGGAGGCTTATGTTCTCATGGCCTCCTCTGCGTTTTGGCCTCCTACTTACTCATGCTGTTCTGAGTCAAGCTAGTGGTAAAACTTGACCCTTTCTTCATAAAGTAACTCTTCCCCCAGAATTTAGGGACAAAGTAGATTTTATTGCAGACTGGGGAGAGGGGCAGAGAAGGGAGGGGTTGACCACACAGAAATGCCAACAACTTCATAGGGAAGTTCAACACCAAGAACACCTGAGATGTCCTTTGGTGACCCGACTGGGGAGTCTCACCAGGTCTTGGTCCATCAGTGGAGCCTCATCTGGTCCTCAGCTGCAGTCCCTCTCCTCCCTCCTACTTTCCCTGTCCCCACTAGTACCCATTCCCTACCTCTCCACCCCCTCAGGCAACAGGCAAGTCTTTCATAACATCTTACGCAGAATGGTTTTGAAAAAACTCTTCTCTGGAGCTTGCCGCTGACGCCACATCCTCGAAGGGCCACCTTCCAACGAAGCATTGCTCAAGGCCATCAAGTAAACACAGGTACCTCCTCTCTGGTCAGTTTCAATATGTACAAAATATTATTTTCCAGCTCACATATCTAAAATGGAAATCCCATTTTGTCATTCCCGGTTTTGGTTCTTTAATTTTGTTTCGTTTTTTACCTCCTCTGTTTTAATACCTTCAATGGCTCCCCATTTTCCTCAGAATAAAATCCACATTCCTCACCTGAGCTTTCAAGGCCCTTGCTCCTCAGGCTCCGGCACCACTCTGGCCTTAGTCTCTTCCTTCTCACACTCTGTGCTGCTGCGAAACTGAGCTTTTCTCACTTCTTCAAACAGGCCATGTTCTTTTTGTCTCTGGGCCAAGGCACATGTGTTTTCTGTGCCTGGAAGTTCTACATTACCCACATTCTCTTCCCACCACACTCCCAGCATTTTGCCTGACTCCCAGTTACCTGTAGTTCTTAACCGAGCTCTCCCCTGAAACGTCTTTTCTGACCCCAAAGACCAATCGTCCTTTTCACACAGCCCCCAGTATCACGCACACATATTCAGTTTTCTGTATCCTACCTGACAGTGAATTCTTTGAATTCACACACGTTGTCTGTTCATTTCTGGTCTCTGAAGCCTTGTGTTGATACTTGGATGATGGCTGCATGGTTTAATATAGGGGTCATCACTTTTTTTCTGTAAGTTGCCAGATAGTTAATATTTTAATCTCTGTTGCAACTATTCAACTCTGTTGTTGCAGCACAAAAGCAGACACGGACAATAGGAAGCCAGTGGGCATGGCTGTGTGCCATTAAAACTGTCCTTACAAAAACAGACGGTGGGCTAGATTGCATCCAGCAGCCACAGTTTGCTGACCCCTGGTTTAAGATACAAGGAAGCAATACCACTTCAATGAATCAAATGTGCTCTTTCTATAGATTCGATTATAGCCCTACACATAGTTAACCCATGGCTCCCAGGCCTACCAGCCAACCTTCACTGGTTAAGGGGCTGGTTGCAGGGGCAGACCAAGAGAGGAAGTCACAGCCTCCACTGTTTGGCCATTTCCACTACCCCTGTAGCCATAACTCTTTCTCGTTATTATCAGAACAAATCCTCAAATGAGAAAGAGTAAGGTTTTTTGTAATTGCTGTTGTTGTTAAAATCTCTCCAAGCTAAAGGTTGAACCTAAAAAATAAAATAAAATTGATGAAATTTAAAAGCAAACACAGAAGCCAATGAGATTAAACGTTGAAAGTATAAAAGATGAGAGACTGAGCTATCAGGCCAAAATGCAGTGCAAATTGAAAGTAAATGAGATTACAGGTTAAAGAAGAAAATTAAACACCAGTCATGTAGGGATAAAAATTATAAATCTGTAAGACTTAAGAGGATCAAAGAATGATCCTAAAAAGGGAAGAAAACAAAAAAAGCAAAGAGATTACAAAAAGGTGGATGCAGAGACTAATACAAAGAGGAAAAAATAAGAGCAGTATGAAGTGAAGCAGAGAGACTCCAGGATCTTCAGAAGAGGACTGGAGGGGGGAGGGGCTGGCAGCCTCTTCTTGGAAAGAGGCCTGTCTCTCCCTCTCTCTCTCTGTCTCTTTTTTTATGTTATGTTAGTCACCATACAGTATGTCATTAGTTTTTGAAGTGTTCCATGATTCATTATTTGCATATAATACCCAGTGCTCATTGCAATACGTGCCCTCCTTAATACCCATCACAGGGCTACCCCTCCCCTCAACCCCCTCCCCTTTGAAACCCTCAGATTGTTTCCTGGAGTTCATAGTCTCTCATGGTTCCTCTCCCCCTCTGATTTCCATCCCTTCAGCTTTCCCTTCCTTCCCCTAATGTCCTACCTGCTATTCCTTATCTTCCGCATATGAGTGAAACCATATGATAATTGTCTTTCTCTGCTTGACTTATTTCACTTAGCACAATCCCCTCCAGTTCCATCCATGTCTATGCAAATGGTGGGTATTCATCCTTTCTGACAGCTGAGTAATATTCCATAGTATATATGAACCACATCTTTTTTATCCGTTCATCTGTTGAAGGGCATCTTGGCTCCTTCCACAGTTTGTCTATTATGGACATTGCTGCTATGAACATTGGGGTGCATGTGTCCCTTCTTTTCACTACATCTGTATCTTTGGGGTAAATACTCAGTAGTGCAATTGCTGAGTCATAGGGTAGCTCTATTTTTAACTTTTCAAGGAAACTCCATACTGTTTTCCAAAGAGGCTTTACCAATTTGCATTCCTCAAAATGGATGAAAGACCTCAATGTGAGACAGGAATCCATCAAAATCCTAGAGGAAAACATGGGCAGTAACCTCTTTGCCATTGGCCACAGCAACATCTTTCATGACACGTCTCCAAAGGCAAGGGAAACAAAAGCAAAAATGAACTTTTGGGACTTCATCAAGCTTCTGCACAGCAAAAGAAACAGTCAACAAAACAAAGAGTCAACCCATGGAATGGGAGAAGATGTTTGCAAGTGACATTACAGAAAAAGGGCTGGTATCCAAGATCTATAAAGAACTTCTCAAACTCAACACCCAAAAAACAAATAATCCAGTCAAGAAATGGGCAGAAGACATGAACAGACACTTCTTCAAAGAACATACAAATGGCTAACAGACATATGAAAAAATGTTCAACATCATTAGCCATCAGGGAAATTCAAATCAAAACCACATTGAGATACCACCTTACTCCAGTTAGAATGGCAAAAATTAACAAAGCAGGAAAGAGGCCTGTCTCTTGTGGGAGTCAGGAGTAGAGAATCCTGCGGGACAGAAGCAGGGATGTGCCCCCCCCGGACAAACCCCAGAGAACTGGGTGGGGACCTGGGTGTCCTGGCTGCATGGCACCACTATGCACAGAAGTCTTCCCAAGAGACCATCTAAAGGAGGAATTAACCATCGCAAATGAGCTGAAATTTCAAAGTCTCTGGTTCAGATAATTTTCTCTCCTTTTTCCATCAAATAGGAGAAAAAATAAGAACAAAAACAATTCTTCTGCCAAGTATATACACTATATATACATGCGTCTGTGTCAATATATAAAAATTCTACACACTTCATACAAAACCATATCAAAATTATATTAGAAAGTGTTTATAAAATTGTATATACAAGGGACTTTGCAAGTCTTCCCAACTTCCCATTTGATGAAGTCAATTTGGAAACTTGAATCAGTCATGGTGGAAGAGCTACACCACAGAAGTCAGCAGAGGCAATCAGGGCTCTTTCCCCCAGTTGTTAAACACTGACCAGCTCTCTGCAGCCATAACGGAAAGGGAGAAATGTTCTGTTAATATTGAAAGCTCTTTCTGCACTAAAATGGTGAAATATATTTGTTTGGAGGCTTACAAATGAGAACCTTATCTCCTAGCTCATCATAGAAAGCTTGGTAAAAATATTAAGCTCTATTTGACATCTTTGTAAAAACTTTAACTGGATAATATTAATTAGGTTAAGTTCTATTAATTAGTAAAAGAAATTTTTCTGGAGTTTCAGTTATTCTTTCTGGAAATTGCTCTGTTAAAGTTTACCAGGTCATTAACTGGTTGACGATGATTTTCATCCTTATACACATGCGGGTGGTTTGTGGCAGAGGGTAAGGAGCAATGTTATCATGTGATAGCTTAGTGATGGACCAACAGAACACTGAACATGCTGTAGTTACACTTAAGGAGCAACAAAGTGCTGGGAAGACCCAGATGAGGAGTAAGAAGATCTTATTTTTTTTAAAAATCAAAGCACAAATCCGGCTAAAAAATGTAAAGCATATACCTAGGACAGAAGTAGACGTCCGGAAATAAGTGTTCAGTTGGCTTTGGGGATCTTTGGTGTCCCTTCCCATTGCTTTCATCTGTATTTGCTGCTTTATTTACTTATTTATTTTTTGCTTTATTTTTTGTTTTTTGGGTTTTTTTATTATTATGTTCCATTAGCCAGCAGAGTACGTCATTAGTGTTTGAGGTAGTGTTCAACAATTCATCAGCTGCATTCACTGTTTTAAATAGTGACTCTCATTACAATTTAAAAAATGAAGTTGATCTCTTCATAATTAAAAAAGAGGTGGTTGTATCTTTGCGTAACACGCTATGTGTAAATTCTCTGTTTTTACATTAAAGGGCAGATAAACCATTAAACGTTTTTGGTTTTTCACTGCATATGTTTAGGCAACGGGCTACGTCTACCCATGTCTTAGTATTAGCTTAGTGTTATTTTAAATGGAAAAATTCAGTCCTGGGAGAACAAGTTCTATGTCACAGTGAGAAAATGAAAACTAAGTGCTTCAAGTCTTGTCACATTCACCAACCATGAGAAGTCCCTCGGTCAGCTGGGATGGACTGGTCAGCTGGGACGGGCGTGGTTAACTTTACCAGCTTGGTTAGTGTACCTCTGTAGTCATCAGCTTCCAAATTAGACTCTCAGAAAACTACACTCTTCAAAAAGACACCTTCCTGGGTAGAGGTGGTCTGGTCTCAGGGTCAGGAAACAGAATAGCTCCAATCTCTATAAACAAGTTCTGGGAGGGAAACGGAGGGAAGACTCTCCAAATATGACTTTTTTTCTTTTGACAAAGATACAAAATAATTGAATCGTGAGAGGGGGCCTCTTTAAAGATAGTCTGTAATTTAAATATTCTCATAATACAACTCTAATATTGAAAATTTCTAATGAATTACTATTGCATTGCATTGATTTCAAGGTAACAAAAAAGTTTGAGGCAACTTTTTATACTTTCTTTGTTCATTGTACACAGTTGTTAAAAACTAATCTTTTCAAACAACTTCAGATAACATATCAAAATGTTCATTATGTAATGTTAAGTGAAAGAGACAAGCTATATTACTAAGTAGAGTATGATTTTAATTATATAAAACATGAGCATATATGTATCATAGATAAATCAATAAAAATCAAACTATATCAAATATTTCAAAATCAGCTAACATTAGGGTGTGGAATTATAGATTTTTTTTCATTTTCTTCTGTCTTCTAAGTTTCCTACAAGAGCACACATTATACATAAGAGAAAAATAAGTTATTAAAAAACTTCATATTCTATTCAGTACGATGCTAACATGTTAGAGAATATACCATCAGACCATAGGTGTAATGCAGATGGGAGAGTCAGGATGGGACCTTGTGTCACAGTAAATGTCCAGAAATAGATCATGGGACAAGATAAAGACCTACCTGGAAAGACCAGATGAAACAGAGACCCCGCAGGTCTGTGCTTCCTTATTATCCTGGACAAGCTTTCAAGAAAAAATGAGGAATCATTTGTGGTGACTGACCTTTGTGTTGTGTTTTAGTGCTAGAAACCTCTTCGATTTTAACCACAGTTAATTTACTTCTCACAAGAACTCCATGAGTTTGCTATGAGTGTCCCCGCTGTACAGATGAGTGGGCCCAAGGTCAAAGCTCTTTCCAACATGCAGCATGGGCAAGAGAGGTTGCAAGACCCCATGAACTCCACAGAAATGATTTAACAAAAAAGGTTATTATTTTATGCGTTGTCCATAACAAGAATAGGTTCAAAGGATATTGGTCCTTTTTGCTTGTTTTGAGATGGGTGCTCAGTTTGCATAAAAGAACACATACATTTATATATTACCTGTACCTTTCTTCTTTGCAAAAGAGATACAAAGTAAACCTTCCAGGGCTGATCCGCTTTAGACAATACAAACAGCACACTATAAACTCTAGAACACCGTGCATCTTTAAAAATAGAACTTTACATTAGAAGCCTGGAGGTTATGAGGTTTTTTTCTGTTTTGTTTTTTATAATTGCATAAAGGTTCTGGTATGTTAATGAGAAGCAGGAAGCATCACAATAAAAAGAAAGTGAAGAAATCGGGAACCAACCGATCCCATGTTTTTAGTTCCCTCAATCTGCTGGAGCCTTCATTGAAAAGTTTACATCTTTTAGTGGAAAAATTAATTTCTCTTTCACAAGTTCCACTCACATTTTGTTGCTAATAAAACCAAGGATGTAAATACTATTAAGTACAAAACAGCCTGCTGCATAATTGTTTCAAAGCAATTACAGATTATATCGAGCCATTCGTGGAGCAGAAACAGTTTTTTCCAAGACACCAGCTCCCTGTACCTTGAAATTTTATTAGTCTAAGAATTTCATGCACCATATGTTAGAATATGAGACTAGCTGCAATTGAACAAACAACTTTCTGATATATAAGTGAATGATAACCTGATTTTAAATGTGTTTATCTAATGAGATAGTAACTGTAATTTACAACACATATAAAAACCCCCACTGTTACTCCTGGTGCACCTTTTGGCTAAAAAGGGTGATGTAGGGAGATATGCTAATGATGATCGTCTTGGTTTTTACCAAGTCAGTAATAAAATTTGCATTTGATATTGTGCACAGTAAACTGGGTTATTAGCCTTGAAAATGAGTCTCATAAAATTTAAATATAGGCTTAAATCATATTAACTGTCCTGTAGGTTTTCTGAGAGGCTTTAAAGCATTGTGTTGCCTCCATAGTGCGGGGAATGCAGATGTTTACGTGCCTTCGAGGGGGCCCCCAAAAGGATACAAATGAGAGCTTGAGAGGTGCACGAGAAAAGATCCACTGTTGGGACTGCAGCTTTGAGAACCCGTTCCCTGTCAAGCACCTGTAGATCAAAAGAGACTGAGGAAGGAGGGTCTTTCCAGAAAAGCCTTCTAAGGGGTTTCTTTTAGCCCCGCTGGCCAATCACTCCCTACCCAAGGACTGCTCGGGCTGTCAACCCAGGACTTTGACACTCCTGTGGCTTCACAATGCAGGAAAGTTGACGGCTGTGAAGTGCCTCTTGCAATCCTGGACAGACACTGAAATTGCAGATGAAATGCTGAAAGACCTAGGGGTCTCAATTTCTCCAGTAACTGCCCATTGCAGTGTCTGGCTTCTTGGTCCACACTAAATCACAACTATTTACTGTTATGAGGAAGAAATACGTTTGAGGGTGCAGATGCTTTGTTGTTGACCCGGTGGTTAATTGGGAGCGTTGGCCTGCTGCCCTGGGCACTCGAGGTCCAACTAGTAATCCAATGACAGTACTTCACCTCTCCCAAGCCTCAGCCCAGCCCATCACTGACTCCTCCTACCTGGCTGAGGGAGGAGTCCCTTGGATATGTAATTCACCCGCCCAAGGCTGACTCCCAGGAGACATGGATGGCCTTCCGCTTCTAACCCCAAGACTTTCATCAGCGTACTGCTAGGTCTAATTATTTTTTTTAAAAGATTTTATTTACTTGAGAAAGAGAGAGAATGAGTGAGCAAGAGAGGGCGCGCACAAGCTGGGGGAGCAGCAGAGGGAGAGGGAGAAGCAGGCTCCACCCAGATTGGGGAGCCTGACCTGGGGCTCCATCCCAGGACCCTGGGATCATGACCTGAGCTGAAGGCAGACTCTTAACTGACTGAGCCACCCAGGCGCCCCTGGTCTAATTATTTAAACCTTTTTCTTCCCAATCAAATTCACCGTGCTTCACATTTATCTCCATTTCCCTTGATCACCACCCAGTATCTAAGCTCCTTGGATGTCAATCCCCTCCTGCATAAATCCCCTTCTTCTCCCCTGAACCAACTTCCTTCTCCACTCTTCTGTCCCCAAATCTTCCCTTCTGCCTATAGAATAACAGATTCACATTCACCCTCAAGTTCTTCACTAGAAGCTCATTCTGCCCCTTGCCTCAAAAGAACCCTGGCTTGCCCCAAGGAAGAGTGTTTTGCCTGCTACCCTCTCACAGGGAAAGTGCACATTTCTCTCCATTCCATATGCTGCAAGGGTGATGGGAGTTTGGGCATCTTCCTAACTCAGCACTGCCCATCTAGTCCATGAATCTTCCATCTTGATGGGAAATCCTTGTCCTCTGCCCCATCTTATTTTTCCCATCTAACTGCACTTCCTGTCTTAACTTTTTTGACAGTCTGTAATACTCTAACCTAATCACCTCAAGTGAAATTTCTTTGTCTAGGGCCATTAGTCAACTGCACGTGGTCCCTCGCATATCCCTAACTTACCTACTTAACAGCACGTGTCTCTCCTGGGCCTTCCCTCTTCACGATACTCCTCTGTCATGGCGCCCGCAGCACCTACTGACTCCCCAGCTGGTCAATCTTAGACTTGGGGCTCCACTTTCCCTTCCTTCCCTTCAGTGTTGGTGTCCCTCAAGATTTGGTCCCAGGACATCTCATCTTTTCTTACTCCCTACACTGCCCCCGAGTGTTCTCACTAACTCCCACAGCCTTGAGCAAAATCTATATGCTGATATCTTTCAAACAACTTCTTGGTTACAGTTTTCCAACTTGGGCAATTTACTTCACTTTTCTGTGCCTCAGTTCTGTCATCTATAAAATAGGGATAATAGTGATTCCTACCTCTAGGTTTGTTGTGAGGAAAAAATGAGTTAATTCAAGTAAGCCCTGAAGAACAGTGTTTGGTACTTGATAAACCCTTAGTAAATATTTCCTACCATTATTATACGGCAGCTCTTCTTGGATGCCTCATAGGAACCTTAAACTTAGTGCACCGAAAAATGGAAATTATTACTATTTTGCTTTTCCCTATAAGCTTTTTCCTACTGGGTCTCCTAGTTCAGTGAACATTAATATCATTTACTCTAACCAAAAAGAATTCAATTCCCTTTCCTCTTTAGTTCATGTGTCTAATTGGCTAGATCACCAAATTTTATAAATTGTGCTTCATTTCAAATCAACTCTCTATTCCCTACGCTAACAGCTGGTTCCCTAAATCAAGTCTTTATCATGCCTGGATCCTTGCAGTAGTCTCCTGATCTCTTGACCTGTCCAAGGCATTGCCCACACAGTCCGTTCCCTGAGGGACCTTCCAAAGCCCCTCTCCCACATAAGTCCTTCTAATGGTTCCCCACTGGCCTCAAGATAGAGTCTAAACTCTTTAGACTTGTTTATAAAGCAATTGGTAATGTGTGCCTCCCTTATCCTCCCATGTCTACTGTAAGCCCAGACTCTTAAAACTCCTTTCACTCTCTACTAGGGGGTCAACAAATATGACCCTCAGGCCAAAAGCAAACAAACAAACAACAAGGCAAGATGATTAGCCTTTTAGCAAGACAAGTTGCTGGAAGAGTTTAGGACATTGCCTCTTTGCCCACAAATCCAAAATATTAACTATCTTGTCCTTAGGAAAAAAAAAATTTGTCCACTCTTGCTCTATGCTCCATTCACTAAATTTCTCTCAATTCCTTGACTATGTATGCTTCAGGACATTTGTATATGCTCCTTTCTCTATCCCTTATCCCCAGACCTACCTCCCATTCATCCTTCAAATATTAGTTCACAGGTCGCCTTTGCCAGCCAGACTTCCAGATTCTGTAAATCTTAAGTATCAAGGTCCTTAGTTAAGTTTATTCCTAAGTATTTTAATTCTTCTTGGTGCTATTGTAAATGGGATTGCTTTCCTAATTTCTTTTTCAGAAAGTTCTTTGTTAGGGTATGCCTGTGCAACTGATTTTGAATGTTGATTTTCTATCCTGAAACTACTGAATCTGTTTATCAGTTCTAGCAGTTTTCTTATGGAGTCTTTAGGGTTTTCTATATATAACGTCATGTCCTCTGCAAACAGGAGCCATTTTATTTCTTTCTTTTCTATTATATTCTATTTCTTTATTTCTTCTCCTTTCTATTCTATTGATACCTTTTACTTCTTTTTTTTCATGCTAACTTGTTCTGTGTAGGACTTCCAGTGGTATGCTAAATAGGAGAGGGGAGAGGGGGCATCCTTGCCTTGTTCCTGATCTTAGAGGAAAAGCTTTTGGATTTTTTAACCACTGAATAGACGTGAGCTGTGGGCTTTTCACACACGGTCTTTATTATGTCAAGGTAATTTTCTTCTATTCCTAGTTAGTTGAGAGTTATTATCATGAAAGGACATTGAATTTTATTTAAAAAAAAAAATTCTGCTGGGGCGCCTGGGTGGCACAGCGGTTAAGCATCTGCCTTCGGCTCAGGGCATGATCCCGGAGTCCTGGGATCGAGCCTCACATCAGGCTCCTCCACAGGAGCCTGCTTCTTCCTCTCCCACTCCCCCTGCTTGTGTTCCTTCTCTTGCTGGCTGTTTCTATCTCTGTCAAATAAATAAATAAAATCTTTAAAAAAAAATTCTGAAGTATGGAAAACAGTATGGCATTGCCTCAAAAAATTCAAAATAGAACTGCCATATGATCTAGTAACTTCAATTCTGAGTATTTATTTTTAAAAAAATGGAAATAAGATCTTGAAGAGATATTAGCACTTCTATGTTCACCGTAGCACTTTTCACAATAGCCAAGCTGTGGAAACTATTTAAATATCCATCAACAGATGAATGGATTAAAAAGAATTTTTTAAAAAGTGGTATATGCAAAATGGAATGCTATTCAGCCTTAAAAAAGAAAAATTCGCAAAATGCAACATGGAAGAAACCCGAGGATATTGTGCTAAGTGAAATAAACCAGTCACAGAAAGACAAGTGTTGCATAATTCTACCTACATGAGATACCTAAAAGCCAAATTCGTAGCATCAAAGAGTGGAATAGTGGTTGCCTGGGCCTTAGGGGAGGCAGAAATGGGGAGTTGCTAATCAACATACCTAAAGCTTCAGTTAAGCAAGATGAATAAGTTCGAGAGATCTGCTGTGCCCATTCTAAATATTCAACATTAAGGTTTTCCTTTCCCAGGACTTATTACATGCAAGGGGTCTTTGTTCATTCCATACTTCCCAGAGTAGTGCAGGCCACAAACAAGTGTTCAGTTAGCATTTGTTCACTGAATCAATGCAAAGATTCAGCTCGTGACCATCATAATGAAGAACACACTAGGCTGTAATAGTGTATCTGTCTTCTGCCCCAGAGAATGTTAGTTCCTCGATTCTGGGCTTTATCTCTACAACCCTAGCATCTAATACAGTCGTGGTGCACACGAAGTACTAAGAAATATTGAAAACAACCAGTTAAGTGTCCTTAATAACAACAAAGGACTGCTCAGAATCTCGCATGCTGTGGAATGAGAAGAATTTACCATGATTGCTCTCATTGAAGTGGATTAGAATTTGCCAGTCGTGTCTTCCAGCAGTTAGCGTCTCTTAGCCACTCTTTCTGCAATTTCAAAGACTACCAGCAGGTGTCAGTGGAGACCTTTTAGGTCATCTGTAGGTTCTGGTGTGAATAATTGAGGTGAGATTATAAATCCCTCTAACCTAATCTTCAACTTTTTTTTGACATTTACTGGACAGTATAAATATCGACCAAATGCTAATTAACTTCGTTTAAATATTATCTGTACTTAAAACATTTTAGAATAATATAAAGAAAGAGTTGCACAAAGACTTACGGCCTGCCCTCTATAATCAACTCTTATCAGTGACACTTTCTTTATCTCCAGTTATTTTTTCCAACTATAAGAGACATTACGAAGTGATAATTACACCTCGCTGGTTTTTAGATCCTCTGCGCCCTGCTCTTTCCTAATTCTGTCAGATAACTTTTAGGTCTTTCCTCCTAAACATCAGAATAGAAAAGAAGCAAAATAATGATGGCAGGTTTTCTCCCTTTTCTGCATAAATCAAATCAAAACTCTGTGACAGATTGTCCCATTCAGGCTACGGTCTCTATAAGATCAGGATGGGAAGAAAGGAGAAAAGAGAACTCAGGAAACCTCTCAGGGGACCATAGCAAGTGTGTCATTAGAGACTTCCGCAATCCATAAGAACAGCATAGTGTCTCTTCAATCTGAACTCTCTAAGTTTATTCCAAGAAGGAATCTGCTTGTTTCCAATTATAAGCTCTGCTTACTGGGAGCTAATTTTTTATGGTCCTCTGTTCTGCGTAAGCCAGCAGTCAACTGTAATGGAAACAGACTGAAGTCAGCCCTTATCAGATACCAACTTGACACGCCTCCCCTGCACAGTCCTGTCTCTAGCCCCCGTTTGTGCACTGTGTGTGTGTGTGTGTGTGTGTGTCGAGTAGGGGGAAGAGAAAGCAGAGCTATTCATTTTTTAATTAATAAAATATGTATCCTTATTTTATTTTTTAAGAAGAACAAAAATATGAATGAAAAACATCAAAATTGTTCATAATGTATGTTTCTGAGCTTTTAAAACAATGACTGTGTATTTCTTAATCAGGGAAAATTTTATTTCTATAAGGCAGAAAGAGGAGAATATTTTCTAGAATTGTAACCTGGTGGGAGAAGTCTGGGTGTCTCAGTTGGTTAAGCATCTGCCTTCAGCTCAGGTCATGATCCTGGGGTCCCAGGATGGAGCCCAACATGGGGCTCTCGGCTCAGCGGGGAGCCTGCTTCTCCCTCTCTCCCCTGTCCGTGCTCTCTCTCTTGCTATCTCTCTCTCTCTCTCTAATAAATAAAATCTTAAAAAAATAAAATTGTACCCTGGGAACCCATTTCTATTTTTTTTCATCAAATTATCCCTACCAGGAAAAATGTAAAAATTATTGGGAGAAAGCCAACAAAGACTGCAACCTGTCCAAGAATTAGCCCCAACCTCCTGCATCAGAGGATTCCACACCGGCAGTCGCTATAATAGCATGTGTCATGTGCGATTTCCCAGGCGACATTAGTATTTGAGGTGTGCTGGGTGCAGTTTCCCACTCAGTGTAGCATTTTACTTAAGGGCATTCTAAAGAGTCCAATATGTATATAACAGAAAGCAAACATTTTGTGTCAACACGGTCAGTGGCAGCTGCCTCTGAAAAAGGCATTGCTACATATATTTATTTCGTTCTGATCTGACACTAATCGAGTACTATAAACATCAGTGCACTGAGAGGCTTCATTTAGTTAGGCTGCTTGCCAGACTGCGGGTAAAAAGTCCATACCAAATACGCCTGTCACTGCCGTCCTGAAAACTAACAAGCCATTAAATGCTTTGTCCTGAAGTTACTGGAAGGTCCCTGGCTCCCGCGACGCACCTTTGCTCACATTTTTTTTTTTTAATTTCTGTTCCCACAACACATTCTGAGAAAATTTCTCCCTTTGGCACTGATTCTAGCTTCATTAGGATGGAAGCCTGGGCTTTCCTAGTTTTGGAATTTTTGCTGGTCAACATAAAAAGAAAGCTCATCCTCACCCACAATTTTTCCCTACTCTTTAAAACACACACACACACACACACACACAGGGATTTTCAAATGGCTACATATTAAAAAAATCATAGTCCATTGTTCAACGAAAATGTCATAACTACCAAATACACCCATGGTTCTCATTTCAGGGCTTTGCTTGTAGATTGATGACAATTTGAAGATCTTCGAGCCAAAGCAATGAGTGGTTTTTTGTACTTCTCTTGCTTCTGACCTTATTGTGTGACCTTTTATTTGAGAACATTGATTGCTTTCTGCCATTTGCTTAATGATTTTGACTTCATCCCTTTGGGCATCAGATTGGAGTCATAAAAGGAACAAAAAGTCACATTGCCCTATTTCTAGTGGTTTAAACAACATTGCATGAAAACGAAGGCCAAAAATAAGTATTCAAAAATGCAAATGCATTTTAGGATGCATAATAAATTTCAGAAAAGCTGCTATGTTGTTTTCAATTTGTGCCGGCATTGAATTTTGAGTCTATAGGAGAAGAGTAGGAATCGAGGTAGACAACACCACACAACTGCTTTATGGTCTAAATAGTCTCCGTGCTTGCGCGCTGCGGGTACTAGCTCCCAGATACGGGAATGGAGTAGCACGGGTGAGTGGCAGATAGCGGGGATCCTTTGACGAAGGAATTAAATTTTGGTATAGAAGAGACAAACCTCTTAATCATTGTGAAGACAGTCCCTGCAGCTACCGATCTTCTCGTCTCATTACCCACAGGAGATTTTCTGCTGTTTATTCTGCCAGTCATTTGATGACTAAACACTTACTAAGCTATCACTGTGCCCAAAGCTTTGGTGCATGTTACCATACGGGTTTGCATGTTGTCATGTCCTGCTTCTTGCTTTCTCTGAACTTCTAACATTATATGAAAATAGAGAGAAAGAGAACGTAAGACATGTTTCTTTACATGTTCCCCAAATTGCTGTTGCTATATGTGCAATGAAAATCACTCATTCAAAATACCAGAAATTGCATATGATATTTTTATATGACACTTTGGTCAAAGAAATTAGGAGTCCTTGCCAGGAGTATGGGGAACAAGGGAACAATTTCTTTGACCAAAGTGTCATACAAAAATATCATATGTAATTTCTGGCATTTTGAATGAGTGATTTTCATTGCACATATAGTAACAGCAAAGAAATTGTTCTCTTGTTCCCCACACTCCTTCAGTACTTACCTGAGCGTATGGCTGGAAGCATCAGAGCACAAATAATGAATCATGGAACACTACATCAAAAACTAAGGATATACTGTATAGTGACTAACATAACATAATAAAAAATTATTTTTAAAAAAAGGAAGCATCAGAGCAGATTAGCTGATCCCAGGACCCGTGCTCATATCAGCCAAATTATTTGTCCTATCTGCATTCTTGACTTTTGAAGACGTAAGAAATCACACATGAATATCCATTATAATTTTTTAATTCAAATGTCAGTGAGAAAGCACTATTAGGGCTATGTTGTTGAATACAATTCACGAGTAGAATGTAAATACTTTCTGCGTGACTAATGAGAAAATGTATGTGGCTGGGAGAAATGGCTGTATACACTTGGAAGGCTTCAATTTGGTACAAAGATATCTTGAGAACTGGGTCCCTCCATGAGGCTAGTCCTCTGGTGCTGCCCCTGGCTACTTGGCCGTTGATTTGATCTGCCATTCATTCTCTTGCTTTCTTCTATACTTCTTAGACCTGACTTTTGTGGCCACGAGGAGCAGGAAACCCAGTTTTCATTTGCTCAGCAGTTGCAGCAAAGAACAGTCCTATATCAGACATTGTTCCAAGTCCCTACCACGGGTCGGAGCCAGGGCTTCCCTCTATCCCACCACAAGCTGGAGAGTGGAGTTGAAAAGCAATTCTAGATGGAGAAACCTGGTGGAATGAACCTGCAGAAGCAGGAAAATAATGCTTACTCAGTAAACAAAAATTATGCTTTTTTTTTTTACTTTAATTACCAGGTTAGGTAAGCACTTTGTGTTCTCTCAGAAGAGAAATAAAAAAAATGTTTCTAACTTTTTATTACGAATGTTATATGTAGGTGCTTTTATGATGAATTGGTAGATCTCTTCAAATTCCCTGGGAGCAGCTAAACACACTCAGGGTTACAAGATCCGTTCCCAACGTAGCTCATGAAGTGGAATAATTCTAGCAAAAGAAAAATATGAGCACAGTAAATATTATACTATGGTTTGTGTTTTTAACCCTTTCCCCTTTATTAGGAAACTGACCTTCCAGTTTGCGATGGGCTTCCTTCCATGGGCTCTGAGCTTCCTTCCCCAAGGCACCCTCCCAGCCACTTCCCCAGTGTGGGTTCTCTTTTTTGAACAGCTCTAGGGAATGAGCCAACAAAGGTGGTGTGATTTATGTGCTTAGTTTTGTTCTAGGTAACTTGGTAGCTTGCTAGGTAAGGCAGAGACAAACAATGATAAGGAGGGTGCGCTTTTCTCACGGTCTTAAGTATAATCAACAGGAAATTGAGGAGAGTGGCATCCTGGAGAAGCGGAGGTGATCAGAGACCAGAGGGAAATCTCTTCTGCTCACTTGCAAGGTTAAAATGTGCTGCATCTCAAAACCTCTGTTTTCCTTATATGGGGACTGAGTCTAATGACACCTGCTATGGTCTTCATGTCCCCCAAAGTCTTACATTGAAATCCAAATCCCCAAAGTGATGGCATTTGGAGGTGGGGTCTTGAGAGGTGATTAGGTCTTGAAGGTGGAGCCCTCATGATTAGGATTAATTATCTCTACGTAGGAGACTTCAGAGAGCTAGCTTGCTCCTTTCCCCGCATGAGGACGCAGCAAGACTCCCATGACCCAGAAACCCTCACCCAACCACGTTGGCACCCTGATCTCAGACCTCCAGCCTCCAGAACTATAAGCAATACATTTCTGCTGCTCATGAGCCACCCAATCTGTAATATTTTGTTACAGCAGCCTGAGCA
Organism: Ailuropoda melanoleuca; assembly: GCF_002007445.2. Taxonomy (NCBI): domain Eukaryota; kingdom Metazoa; phylum Chordata; class Mammalia; order Carnivora; family Ursidae; genus Ailuropoda; species Ailuropoda melanoleuca. Next base: position 83,480,551 of record NC_048227.1, on the reverse strand, counting down.
AACTAAGACAACACCTGACAGGATCATCATAAGACATTTAGAAAAGGTATTTAATGCCATGGCAGACTCTCACCAGCAGTTGCTGGTAATTAATCCTGATTAATCCAAATCCTCCTCTTCTTGGGCCTCTGCACCATCATAGTGGCCAGAGGTTGGACATTCATTCCCTTACTCAAAAGGAAAAAACAACAAACAACAAACATGCCAACAACACTTTTTTTTTATTAAACCAAAGTGCTGAGAGTCCTTACAGAGAACAAAGCACAGTCTTAGATGCAAGGAAAGTTCATAAACGAACAACCAGGAAGCCATGTTGCATAGAGGGTCAGAGTAGAGATTTTATATCCGATAAGACTAGATTAGATTCCAAGCTATGCCAGTAGTTGTGCAACCTTGGGCAAGCTGTTGCTCTTTCCAAGCTTGTTTTCTCTTTTCATTAAATGAGAAAAGGAAAAAAGTTATTATATGTGTTGTTATGAGGATTAAATGAAGTGCTTTGTTTAAAATGATTTCCATGGTGAGGGATACCAATCTCTAATGGAGGAGAACCATGATGTGCGTTCTAAGTCCCCTCTGTTCCAGTTCTGGCCCCTTTCTTTCCAGTATTGTCACTTACACACAAGGTTTCAGCAGTCTCTTTGCTGTGGATAATTCTAGCATGTATCCACAGTTCCCTGGAAGTTGCAAAAACATCTCAAACTCAACATGCTCAACATTGAATTTAAGATCTACTCACATCCAAACTTTCAAAACTGGCTTCCCCCAAGTCCCAATCTCACTGAATGGCACTACCAAGACAGAAATCCTATTATCTGTCTCCCCAGTTTGTCCCACTCCAAGTTTCAAACCATCATTAGTCTTAACAATCTTACCTCCTGATCTTCTCTCAAATTTTTATAGTTCTCTCTGTCCCTGCTGACACCACTGCATTCCAACAGACCAATTGTTCTTACCTGGATTACTGATGAGCCTCCTCACTGAGTTCCCTTCAACTCTGGCTCCAGTTTATCCTCCACAAGGCAGGATATGAATCTTATCAAAATATAAATAGTTTCATGACAGCATTAGCACCTCAACTTGTCAACCTTACTTAAGCCACTTCCTGGCTTCCCATGACTTTTAATTTGAAGAGAACACTCCCTAAGAAGGCCTATAAGGTTTTGTGTAGTCTTCGCCCTGCCAACTGCTCTATCTTCATCCTACTTCCACCCCTCACCAGCTCTGATTTGTTCCTCTGCTCTAGCCACGTTGGTCTTCTTTGATGACCATATACTTGCTGTGCTTATTCTGCCACAGGGCCTTTGCTTATGCCATTTCCCATTGTCTGGAATGTTCTCTGCTCCCTTCTTTCCTATTTAATTCTAATTCCTCCTCCAGATATCAGTAGAGCATCCCTTCCTCAGTGAAGTCTTGCCTAACCTTCCTTGTTGGGTTGAATCCACCTGTGATCTCCCAATCCACTCCAATTGTCACAAGCAGAATTTTAAATGTATTTGTGATTCTTTGATTAATATTTTTCTCTTTGATTATGCGGTCATCTCCTTGAGGGCAGAGCCAATGTTTTGCTGCATCTCTAGTCAGTGGCATCAAGCCTGGCACATGAGTGGGCTCAATAACTGTTCAGCAAATGGAAGGAGGTAGCAAAATGACTAAAAGCCCAGTCTATGCAATCGGGAAGATCTAGGTTAACATCTGTCTTCACCCAGTGGTGCGCTGGACCTGATTTGTACTGGCTTATGAGAACCAATTGTTAAATTTTCAGGAACTTGGAAGCCAGCTGTTAATCAGACTTTATTAAAAAATCAATTCTATAAACTTATAAGTGAATACATGTGTTAAGAACAAAGGCAACACGGAACACGGAGCGCCTGGGTGGCTCAGTCGGTTAAGCATCCAACACTTGAACTTAGCTCACGTCTTGATCTCAGGGTTGTGAGTTCAAGCCCCCCACTGGACTTGACACTGGGCATGAAGCCCACTTAAAAAAAAAAAAAAGAAGAACAGTAGCAATATAAACTCAAAAGTTATCACTTTCCAGTTATGTTACTATTATCTGTGCTCTTGAGGTTATTTACATCTTGTGCCGATGGGACAGAAATACTGTGTCACGGTATGTTATTGTGCATGTCTTTTCAACTCCACAGTCTGTGAGTCAGTAGCTTGAAATTGGCCATGGAGGAAGTATTTATACTACGAAAATAGGCAAACACTGCAAATTGGGGCTTGATTTATTGCTTATTAGTTGACAGACTTAAAAAATGTAATAAAGGAAACATTAATAATGAGGATTATACACAAAAGCATACCATGTCCATAGCTGTTACATCGTGAATAGCACCAAAAAATTGAGAACACATACTTTCAGCATTCAAAAAATATCATCCACTTCAGCAAAAAGATGGCTTGTGAGACTGATGGAACAAGTGAAGTTCCTACATGTGTCTACGATGTTTCACTTTTGTCTGACTTTTTATTATAAACCAAAATATTAACCAACAGTTATGATAGAACTATACTCTGTTTTGGTTGTAAAAAATTTACTGGGATATCATGGCCTCCCTCTCACATTAGCTGTGGGTCCTTGAGACATTCATTTAGTCCCTGTCATGCTACCGCGTGTGGAATAAACACAGTAATAACACATATAGAGCAGTTAGCTCCATGTCTGCCACATGGCGAACGTTCCATGGGGATACATTATCCCCTCCTGCTCCCAACACCAGTCCTACCATTAATTCTTTTAAAAATCTTTACTTAATTTTGGGAGCAGATTATACACATTCATGGCAAAAATTCAAAAGATAAAAAAATTGGTATGGAGTGAAAAATAAATCTCCCCACCAAGTTGTCGTCAGACATCCAGTTCCCCACCTGAGACTGTTAGATTTTCTTACTTTCCAGAGACAGTCTATTAATTTGCAAAACATATGTGCATATATATATATATTCATTTTTAGACACAAATGATGGCATACTATATGTGCTATTCTTTCTTGCTTTATTCCTGTAATAAAATATCTTTCAGGACTTGACAGAACAATGCAGGTGGCTCGTCACAAACTGCGCCCAGCATTCTAATGAATAGATGAGCACGATCTCCGTTACCAGTCCCCAATCGATGGACACTTAGGTTCTTTCCTTTTTTTTTTTAAGATTTATTTATTTATCTGAGAAAGAGAGAGAGAATGAGCAGGGGGAGGGGCAGAGGGAGAGAGAGAATCTCAAGCAGACTCTGTGCTGAGTATGGAGCCCCACACGGGGCTCGATCTCATGACCCTAAGATGGTGATCTGAACGGAAACCAAGAGTCAGATGCTTAACGGACTGAGCTTCCCAGGCTCCCCCATTTAGGCTCTTTCTAATCTTTTGATGTAACAATACTTCAATGAGTAACTTTGTGCATGTGTCATTTTGCACATATCTCTTGGTTTTTTGGTACTTTGTGTAAAAAATAGATTTTTTTGAGGGGATTCATTCAGTGTGATAGTCCCTCATAATCAAAGTTAACTCAACAAATTCACTAAAATACTTACTCGGTGTTTACTACATGACCAATATTTGACATTTTACTTACAGATGTCAAATATTGGGGCACCTGGCTGGCTAAGTAGGCAGAGCATGTGGCTCTTGGTCTCAGGGTTGTGAGTTCTAGCCCCACAGTGGGTGTAGAGGTTACTTAAATATAAAATCTTATAAAAAAATAAAAAACATAATAAGATAAAATAAAAAATAAAAAAATAAAGGTGTCAAATATTAACTAAAGGTATATATTGGGGGAGGGGAAAAGAGTGTTGATTACATTTGAAAAGAGCATTCATAACCTGGAAAAGATTCTTCTTTACTCCCATGAAACAAGAATGATTATGCTACATGACAAAGAAAAATGAAGAAGCAAAAATAAGGAACTTTAACAATTCTGTGTGTTGACCATATATGTGATTCAACTTCTAGTCCCTGAATAAACCATCCCAATACTCATATACTATATAATTCTTCCAATGGTAACAACATAGCAATTATTTCATAAAGAATGAGGGTTTGCATTTTATTTTCCTTTCTTTCAATGACAAATTTTCTCAATCTCTCTTACGGTATTTGTACATTCCATAGAAAACAATGTCACTTCTTTGCACGAGGAACCTACCGTAACATTTACATAAAAAATCTGGACTTGGGAGCATCAAGATGACAGAGAGGACGGTGGTTCTAAAAAGGTTCATTCACTTAACGACAAACGTTACTGAGCAACCACCAGGCGCCAGGCACTGTGCTAGACTCGGTAGAGTCAGCCTGTGGTTTCCCGTCCTCCCCTCCCATTCCCCAGCATTCAGCCCTGCAGACCCCCAGGCCCACATGACGCTGGCAGCAGACCCCATTGGCTACTTGTTGACAAATGCATGGGTCACCTGCAGATTTTTATTTCACTTAAACTCTGCATAACATTTGACACTGTTGGCTATTATCTGCCTCTCAAGATTCTCTGTGCCTTTGCCTCTGGAAACTCTTCCTTCTGATCTTCCTGGGCCCTCTCTTGCTGCTCCATCTGATTCTCTCTGGTGATCTCTTCATTTGCCCCTTACTCCATCACTGTCAGTATTCCCCAGAGCTTTCCTTGGCCCCCAGCATACCTCAGGCCACACACTTGTGCCCCACCTGCAATGGCTTCAATCACCACCGTTTCTGGGAATTCCCAGGCCAGGCCACTCTGCTCACATGACAGGCTTTGCTGAACAGATGCACTCACCTGTCCTTCAGGCTCAATGTGGGCCAAAGGGCACTAAGCCCCTTTCCCTTAATATTTGTTCTGCCTCCTATAGTCTGGCAACGCTAACACCATCCACCCAGCTACTCAAGTCAGTAGCACAGGGCTCACCTTATCCTCTTCTAACCTTCTCCCTCCACCGTCTAGTCATCAAAGCCTGGCAGGTGCACTGCTCTATATTGGTTTTCTTCTCCTCCTTTCCAGTCTTTTCAAAACTTCTGGACACTGCAATGACTCATCCCCTAAGTGCAGCCTTGCTCCCTCCTCACCCTCCACATCGCTACCTCTTCATTTTCCTACTTAAAATTTCTCCATGACTCCATAGCACAGGATGAAATTCAAGCCTATTGATTTATTAAATTGGCTCTTTATGACTGGCCCTTGGTGACCTCTCTCCTTGTCTACTTTCCTGCACAGGCTTTCCTATCTGCCACCAAACCACAGTGCTCTCAGATCCTGGCACAGATGAAATTCTTTCATACATGATATTTCATCTGTTCAAAATGTTCATCTCTCCTTTTTCTTTTTTTAAATTTTCCTCAGGTTGTTCAGGACTTAACCCAAATCTCACCTTCAGGAATTCTACCCCAACCCTCAGTCTGATTATACATCCCTTTCCTGCGTTCCTCAGATGCTGGATGGGGCGTGTGTCAGACAACTGTACTTACACAACTAATGTACTTCTATGTCTCTCATCAATTTTTGAAGGACTGTGATTTACCAAACCCACACTTTCTCAAGTGTGCTGATATCCACCCTTGGGCTGATCTGTCATGAGGTGGACACCAGCGTGTGCTTACATATGCATGGATGGGAGGGGCATAGAGCTGGGAGAGAGAAGAGGGGAGAAGGTGAAGGAGGAAGAATAGGAGGAGGAGGATGGGGAGAAGAAGAAAGCAAGTCACTTTTTTTTACTGAGGTGGAAGGATTGACATACAAATCACTGTGGATGGAGATAAGCCGGTTGGTGTCACTTGGAGCCTAAAGTTGAGAGACAGTTTTACTTTGGTACCTTGTTTTCTCTGTAAAACTCAAAATGAAGTTGTCTTCTGAGTGGAGAGGCTGTAGGAAAATGGTCAAAACTAGCACAGCTATGATGAGGAGCCAGAGATGGTGTCAAGTCCCGACGTGCAGAAGGACTTCTGGGCAGCATCCATGCCTGGCGGAGGCTGCAGACCCTGAATTTATAGTGGCTCCCCCACTGCGATTTTCCATTTGTGCTGGGTCCCCGTTGTGACCAAAGCCCCCTTCTTCTTTATTGCTCTGGGAAACTCTGTGGCATGTTGCCAAACCCAGACCCAACCAAGATCAGCCAGGAAACTGACCCATAGGGGTTTCTCTACCCTTTTACCTTTTGGGGCTGGGGCACCCATAAAACTCTGCAGCCTCCAGGGCCTGGTTTCCCCGGTTCCATCCGGGGTGCTCCCCAAAGGCAGCACAGCCTTATCTAGCTGAGTGACTCTGACGGCACTCGTCCCTGAGACAAGTCACAGCTCAGGGCATTTCACTTGTGCTGCGGCCAGAACAATCACCTGCCTGACTTTGAGCCTCCTCCATATGACTGTGACATCCATTCTAAAATTTATGTTGATACAAGAATAGAGAGAATCCAGCCTAAAATAATCATCAATTCAACCAAAATTGGCCATCAAACACCGTAAGCAGCCTGGCCCATGTGTTCCCCATCTCTCTAAGAGCCGTCGGCGAGGCAGCATTTGGTGATCAGCCCCAAATCCCTTTATGAGAGCTGCGTAAGGTCACAGAAAGCCATATACAAAAGGATCCCAAAGAAACTGAACCTAGTATTTCCTACATCCTCGGGATTAGGAGCTGGGAAGAAATGGCTCTCAATTTTATTGGCTTGCCTCATTGAGGGGATAGTCACCTCTCTCAAATTGCATCTAATAGTTTCCCACTAAAATATTCATCAGCCTCTTCTCGAGGGCATTGATTCCTCAACTATGCCTGAGATTCAGACGATTTGTAAAAAGTGCTGCTGGGTGAAGTACTGTCCAGAGGGCAATCCTTTAGAGTCAGGAGTCAACGCCGCTTTCCATAATTCAGGCGACAGAAGCGCAAACTGATCCCTCGGAGCTCTAAAACCGACCTTTGCCTTGTAAATGTGTGTAGAAACCTGCCAGTTTTCCTAGGGATACAAACGGATTCAAAGGGGCAAATTAAAAAAAAAAAAAAAAAAGGCAAAGGAAGGTGGTGAACATGCTTCTAGAAAAAGACCGGAGACAACAACGACATAATGGTAGAGGCTGTTCTTAAAGGAGAAGTTGAGTATGGAGCATGCCAGCTCCCTCTCTCTCTCTCTCTTTCTCCCCGAATGTGGGGTGAATTGGCTATACAGATGTTTATTCTCTAAAACACTGACGTCTGAAAGCTGCCTTTCCCAGCAGGTTCACCATGGACTCGGTCCTGGCGGGGGNATTGGCTATACAGATGTTTATTCTCTAAAACACTGACGTCTGAAAGCTGCCTTTCCCAGGGCAGCAGCATTGACAGCGTCCCCAGTTTTACTGCAAATCCAGCTTGGAGCCGCCAGTAGGGGGTTAATCTGAGCCCTATGGGCACCATCCTCGTGGATTCCGCAGACTGGCCTGCAGTTGCTGCATAGGCACATTTGGCCCACGTTTCCAAAGAGGCAGGAGTTGTTGCTGCAGAGAGCGCTCTGCCTGCCACGGCTGGACCATTAGTATGGAAATGAGGCATGTGTGTGACAGGTGGCCTTACAACCAACACAATTAACTTTCTCCATTAGCTGACGCTCTGACAAAACAGATGCAGCATCAATAAGCACCCCCTCCCCTCCAGAAAAGGAACGACACATTGCAAACCCCTTATTTATAAGGAGGAGCGGTATAATTTCTTCCACACACACAAAGTGGGTGGCACTGAGTTTGCTTTTGTCTTATCGTTGTGCTTGTTTATTTTTTTACATTTGCCTCGCATTAATATTGCAATGCCTCCATGGGATCATTAGGGCTCCTGAAGTTTTCATAGAAGAAACCGTCACAGAAGAAGAGGGTAATGTTGGAAAAACCCAACTGGAATTCTTTGCGGTTGAAAAAGAAATGCACACTGAGGACCAGATGACGCAGCTGCGGGGCAGGGGGGAGTGGGGCAGATTCAGAGTTGGGCCATCGGAACCACCCCAACAGCAACAAGATCTTAGAACCTGGACTCTGGCTTTGAAGAACATTGTAGCTCAATAGGAAATGTCCACAATCGAATGGAGTACTCTAATCTGGGAAGATAAACCACTTTCAGAAATTTTCTCTGTGTTTTTCACTAAGGACCACAAGAAGAAATCCAAGATTCTGGATTCTGAAGTCATGATAATAACGCAGCAATGGACTGTATTTTTCTAATCAAGTTTACATCTTTTAACTTCAATAGTTCACCTTGTGCTTGTCCAGTGTTTTCAAATTCCTTCAGATTCAGAACTTCATTGCAGCAAGACCAATGCAGCTTTGAAACAATAACTTTGTTACTATTGCTAAAATTAGAAATATGGATATTTAACATGTGTGGGCCATTGTGTAAGGGAGAAATCCCCCCCACAAACACACATACACAGTTACTCTCTTTCAGACGTAAACTTCTTGTTATAAAATTCTTTGAGAATCTGAAATAGTTACTATCCCCTCTGCTGTTCCTGATTTTACATGTACTAGGCCAATCATCTAGAAAATGCCTTTTTTATCCACCTAAATGAATAGAAATTAATTTACGAATAGAAATAGAAATAGATATTCACTAAATAGAAATTCACTAATGTTTTTGTTGTGTGGTCTGTAGCTTCTTTGCAGAAGCTTGAATATGAGAAATTTAACAAATATCTTCTACTGGAGGAGGGCTCAGTCCGGCTGACGTGTTCAGATGTTTGAAGAGGTGGACCCTTCCTCCACCGTGAGCGGCCCTGGGCTCCTGGAATGCGCAGACATGTGTAGCTAGAGGTAAAGTGATGGGAACCAGACCCAGGGTCTTAGTCTTACTCTACCCTCTTCAAATCACACCTTCTAGGATGGTTAAGAGGAGACATTCTATGAGATCACACATGTAAACGGATTTGTTCATTTCGTGTTCAATCACTAGACCGTTTTGGAGGCAGCTGGCAGAGTCTCAGACACCAGGTATTACAAAGAGTCAGTGCTTTCAATCATTTACTCTTCCAGAACCAGCTCGAATTCCCCTCACCTTCTCTGAAACCGTGGGCATTCCTGCAGGATTAAAGTGTCTACAACAAAACGTGCAGTTGGGTCTTTCAAGAAAAACATTCTATAAAAGCCCAGTAAACCTCCCTGGAAGCTTTAAATCATTGGGTTCCAATCCTTGCTGCACAAAAGAATCACATAGGGGGCTTGTTACAATACGCCTATCTGAGCCCCCGCAAGCTGATGAAATCATAATCTCATGGCGGGGGGCGGGGGGGCATCAGTGTTTTTAAAAAACCCTCCCAGGTGATTCTCACATGCATCCAAGTTTGAGAACGAGTGCCTTCGATGGCCTGCAGTTCCTGCCCCTCTTTCTTACTCCTCAGCCCAATGCCATCCAGTTCCTACTTGGTTTCCCTAAATCTCCTTTGTCTTTATCCCCTCAGCCCCACCACTTCAGGTCTGCCTCATCACTGGTTTTCTTGACTCCAGCCATTCTCATAATAATCATACTCATTGCCCCAAAATAAATATTCATAGAAGATATCTTTGATCTTGTTACAGCGCTGCTAATAAATGTCAAGGCTCACAGCTGTCTGACAACTATGGGATCCAAAATTATGATGGAAAATCACAAGAATGCACTAGAAATTATACGTTGATCAGAGATCATGTCGTACAGGTTAATACAGAGTTTAATGTCCTTCTTTTGTGCTCCTACCCTGACTTTGGAAAACCAATCCATCCCTCATAGCTTAGTTCTACCACAGTACCTACCCAGGCATCATTGTGCTTGGCTGGAATAGAGTGACCAGCCACTCCATTTAGCCCTGGGCTGAGGGGTTCTCCAGGACATGGAACTTCCAGTGCTAAGACCAGGAAAGTCTTGAGCAAATCAGCATGAGTTGGTTTACTCCAGGCTGGAATGATATCAATCTAGTCCAGTAACTTTTGTGTTGTGAACTCCCTGTCACAGAAAGCATACAAACATCTACTCAATGATCAACTGTCACTATCAGAGCAAGTTCCTATATGAGTAATTAAAGGTCAGCCTGGAGGAATTCTAAAGTGTGTTCCCACTCCAATCTTCAATGTATTAAAAAACGCTGCAACTGGAATTGAGGATTCTTCTGGAATCCCCATTTAAATGACAGGGCTTAAAGTAAAAGCTGTTCAGTTATGATTTTTTCAACATTGTTTCCCTGGATTTGCACATTTCCTTATCAATGACAAAAATCTCTTTATCTGAGCCCCCAACGGTTTGCTAGGAGATCCATGTAACAGTGATATTTTCCTGATCTGCTATATTCTGTATGAGATGATGGAGTCAAGAACTAGCACTGGTACCAAGGAGGATAGGGGCCCTTGGCTCATGGGCAGAGTTTCACAAGCTACTGAAGTTCACAATAAAATAGTAGGAGTTCATTGCTCTAGACAAATATCTGCAGGTTAATGACAGAGGTCACTAGAGGCAAACTGAATTCTCCAAATCATGCCCCCAGTGTATTGTTATGGTAATCAGAGAGGGCTCCGATTGGAAACGGATTATGAGATGTTGCAGGAAAGGGTATTTTTCTCTTTCTTTATAAGTCTTGGTCAGAATACCCATTCCTGATTTAGGCTGAAGAGCTTTACTTTAGTTCCCATGGTGTGCAGCAAGAAAACAGTTTAATTTTTAATTTTTCGTTTTTGAATACATAATGCCTCAACAAATTTCATATTTCAAGCATGGAAAGAAAGAAAGAAANGAAAGAAAGAAAAGAAAAGAAAAGAAAGAAAGAAAGAAAGAAAGAAAGAAAGAAAGAAAGAAGAAAGAAAGAAGAAAGAAAGAAAGAAAGAANGGGCGCCTGGGTGACACAGCGGTTAAGCGTCTGCCTTTGACTCAGGGCGTGATCCCGGCGTTATGGGATCGAGCCCCACGTCAGGCTNACACAGAGGTTAAGCGTCTGCCTTTGGCTCAGGGCATGATCCCGGCGTTATGGGATCGAGCCCCACGTCAGGCTCCTTTGCTATGAGCCTGCTTCTTCCTCTCCCACTCCCCCTGCTTGTGTTCCCTCTCTCGCTGGCTGTCTCTATCTCTGTCGAATNAAGAAAGAGAAAGAGAAAGAAAAAAGAAAGAAAGAAGAAAGAAAGAAAGAAAGAAAGAAAGAAAGAAAGAAAGAAAGAAGGAAAGAGGAAGAAAAGGAAAAAGTAACCTCGAAAACATTCTGCTAAATAAAAGAGGCCAGACACAAAGGCACNGAAAGAAAGAAAGAGGAAGAAAAGGAAAAAGTAACCTCGAAAACATTCTGCTAAATAAAAGAGGCCAGACACAAAGGCACATAGTGTATGATTCATTGGTATGAAATATCCAGAAGAGAGAAATCCATAGAGACAGAAGGAAGATAGGGGTCCCCAGGAGCCGAGGAAGAGGTGACCAGGAGGAGCTGGTTAATGGGTAAGGGGTTTCACTTTGGGGAGATGGACATGTTTCGAAACTAGATAGAGGTTAAGAGTTACACACGGGGTGAATACACAAACGCCGCTGAATTGTGTGCTTTAAATTGATTAGTTCTATGTTATGTGAATTACACCTCAATAAAGTACTATTTTTGAGTTAATAGAGAAAATATCTCCCCCCTTCCCCTATTTACCAATCACCCAGTTCTCTCCAGAGGTAACCAATACACCCAATTTATTGTATTTTCTTTCAGCAATATTTTACGCACGTTCAAACACATTCATATGTTTCTTTTCTGTCTTTCCTTTTACATAAATGGTAGCNTACAGTGTACATTATTCTGCATTCAGTGGTTTTACTTGTTTGCTTAACAATAAGTCTTGGAAATCACACATGTTGGTATTTAATAATGTCGATATTTAATTATTTTTAACAGCTGTGTAATATTTCTGTGTGTGTGTGTGTGTGTAACAATTTATAACCCATCCCCTACAGATAAGACTTTTGGATTATTTTCAACTTTTTTTTTTTTTAAGATTTTTAAATTTATTTATTTGACAGAGATAGAGACAGCCAGCGATAGAGGGAACACAAGCAGGGGGAGTGGGAGAGNCATGTGTTGTGCTAGTAGACATATCCCAAGCTGGACTTTTTCTCACTTTTCTCACATTTACTTTCTAAACATTTATTGCTTTGAATTCCAGATGGCTTGGCCAACCTTTCTGAATCATAAATTCAGAACAGTTTTTGAATGACTTTATTTTCTGGAAACAAAATCTTTAAGTAATTGTCAATAAAAATAATTACAAATATGTTAGATCTAGCAATGAATGTAGTAAACACTCGGTAAAACCTTTCAGACCAACACACAAACACAATCCAATAAATAGATATCAAGCATGTAAGGAATTGTGTCAAGTCCTGCGAATGATACATGAGGAACAAAACAGCACAAAACAGGAGTATGAAACAGAATGTGGCAAATGCTCTAAAAGAAAAGAGTGCACTAAGAGGAAACATGGTCCATGTGTTCGTGAGAGGGAAGGATACCACAGGGGGAGCACAAGGACCGTCATGGCGATGGTTCCAATGGGTGTAGGTGGGACTAACTGAATAAATGAATGAAAGAATAACATCCTTAGAAAATATTTTAGTACATTTCTGTTGGCTTTATTTGTAGTGATGCATTTGTAGTGATGTAGTGATGATTTCATAATTTTTATGTTTTTTATTTTGACATTCCATGGTTTTTTTTTAAAGATTATTTATTTATTTATTTATTTATTTGAGAAAGAAAGCAGAAAGAGAAAGCACACAATGTGGGGGAGGGGCAGAGGGAGAAGCAGACTCCCTCTGAACAGGAAGCCTGTGGGGTTCAATCCTAGAATCTTGGGATCATGACCTGAGGCAAGGGCAGACATTTAACTGACTGAGCCACCCAGGTGTCCTGACATTCCAGGTTTTATCTACACTTTTAAGCATTAGTTTCATGTATTTGCTTCCTTCTCCTACCTGAGGGGCTCTCAACATGTGGGTGTTAATGAAATGACTTTGAGCCTGTAGAGACTGATCCGTTCCTGCNTTAAAAAGATTATTTATTTATTTATTTGAGAAAGAAAGCAGAAAGAGAGAGCACACAATGTGGGGGAGGGGCAGAGGGAGAAGCAGACTCCCTCTGAGCAGGAAGCCTATGGGGTTCAATCCTAGAATCTTGGGATCATGACCTGAGGCAAGGGCAGACATTTAACTGACTAAGCCACCCAGGTGTCCTGACATTCCAGGTTTTATCTACACTTTTAAGCATTAGTTTCATGTATTTGCTTCCTTCTCCTACCTGAGGGGCTCTCAACATGTGGGTGTTAATGAAATGACTTTGAGCCTGTAGAGACTGATCCGTTCCTGCGGGAATAGCTTTCCATTTATTAGCCCATGATTGGTACACTAATTGCAACCTTATGGTCTGCTGTGAAATGAGAACATTTCCACTGAGCATAGCATGCAGGACCACATCTTAAAAGCAGCCTTTAAAATTATTTCATTATTTTTTTAAAATAAAATATGTGTTGTAGAGACATGCCATATATCTCTGTTTTTCATGGAAACATTTCATGTTTTGAGAAAATGTTTTAATAAGCTTAATAAGTTACTTATTGTTCAAACTTTTAAGTGTTCTAGAAATGAGCACAAAAATCAAGTGGCAATGTTACTGGTGTTCTACATAAATTGATTTGAAATGTAGATTCACAGCAAGAATTCAGTAAAAAATAAATATAATTCGGGTTGGACAAAGTCAAATATATTGATTTTTAAAGCATAATGCCAATGTGCTAAGACCTATGGCTGAAAATGTAATTCAAAATCACTCATTTAGAAAGATACTTGTAGCTCCTAACTTCAAGAAAAACCCACTAGAACTAAAGACTTAATCTCTAAAGTCTCAGACAATGCCTTATACATGCAGCAAAATTGAGGGAAGATTATTTTACATTTAAAGTTGACAGATTATTCAAACGTCTTACCAGAGCAATGGCTTCCGTAAGCCTAAGTAGAAGCCAGATAGAAAAAAAAAATGCAGAAAATTACTCAAATGGTAGTATTTTCTGTTCAGTTTTTTAATGAAAAGACAAACATTTTATTTGATCGAAACTTTTTAAAAGACAATTATTAACTAGATTATTCCTCCTGCCTCCAGAACGTGTGCAAGATGGTATTCAAAATGTTCATTTCCTTAGACGTGCAGGTGCTGTGGCCAGGCTGGTGATGGCGGAGTTTCAAGGAGGTCGCCTCCCTCGGCTGCTGCCGCTTCTGCCCACCCACAGGGGGAGCCATTCCCTTGGTGGCCCTGCTCTGCCTTCTTTTATATGAAGGAAACTGATCTCTTTCTCTCTTCAGAGGGTCTAAGAGGGACCACCTTCCTTTTATCCCCTTCCAGAGGGAGCTCTATTCGTCTTTCTATTGAATCTAGTCTGTTTTTTTTTAATTGTGGTAAACACATACAGTACAATTACCATCTCAACCATTTTTTAGTGTACAGTTCAGTCATGTTAAGCATATTCATATCGTGCCACCACTCTCCAGAACGCTTTCATCTGACAAAAATGAAACTCTTTAGCTGTTTAGCAACTGCTTCCTGCTTTCCACACCCACCCCCACCACAGCCCCTGACAACCACATTTTATTTTCTGTTTCTATAAATTGGACTCTTCTAGAGCTTTAGTTTAAATTCCTAAAACAAATAGCATAGATTAAGTGTCTTATAAACAACAGAAAAAACTATTTCTTATAGTTCTGGAGGCTGGGAATTCCAAGATTAAGGGGCCTGCAGATTCAGTGTCTGGTGAGAGCCCCCTTCTTCGTTCATGGCTCGCCAGTTTCTCGCTGTGTCTTTATGCAGTGAGAGGTTGAGGGGTCTCTCTGGAGTCTTTTTTATAAGGGTTTTAATCCCAGTCATGAGCTCCACTCTCATGACCTATTTACTTCCCAAAGACCCCACCTCCAAATACCATGTCACTGAGAATCAGGTTTCAACATATGAACTTGGGGTAGGGAGATACAAACATTCAGTCAGTAGCATCTAGATACGCCAGGTAAGTGGACCCGTGTAGGATTTGTCCTTTCATGACTGGCTTGTTTTCCTTAGCATGACGTCCTCATGATCCATCCACATCATAGGATGTGTCAGAATTTCCTCCCTTGTTAAGGCTGAATAAGATTTCATTGTATGTATTTACACATTTGGTCTGTCCATTCATCCATCAATGGACCCTTGGATTGCTTCTACCTTTTGCTTATTGCAACTAATGCTTCGTGGAACAGGAGTGTGCTGCTCTACTCTTGATCACAGGCTTGGCCATTGTCTTGGGACATATATATGTTCTGTCCTTTGGCTGCAATAAACTCGGGGGCTCCCCTACTTTGATAGGATTAGTTTGGTCAGGAATTGGGAAGAACCGAACCCATATTTCCTCCTTATGTCCCCGTTCCTATTTCCCACATGTGCCAGCGGCATAGAACGGCAGCTCTCAATGCAGTCAGCAACTTCTGGGATTCAGGACAAGTTGTCTGGGAGACTCCAGTCCCTTCCTTTTGGACTCTGTCTTTGCACCACAGGGGGCTTCCCTTTTCTTTCTACACTGGGGGAACACCAGGTTGAAACCTTTGAAAAGAAGCAGCTCTTCAGGGAGAAATAGTCACCTTCGTATTAATATTACCCATTGTCCAAGCCTGCAAAATATTCCCATTTCCGCGACATTGTCTTCTTAGGCTTCAGGACGAATCAAAGGAGAGATCCAGTCGGTGGGTTGGTTGGCATAACTCAGCTCTACTAGTTTAACATGCGTGACTCAATTACACAAGAGTTAGCTAATGAGCAATGGAGAAGAAGTTACAGGTGAAAACAAATGTGCCTAAATGAATCAAGTGTTGCTTTTCAGATGCTCACCATTCAACAAAGACCTGGCAAGACATTTTCTTCCCTGGGTATGAATCATCCAGATAAAAAGGGGAAACCAGGGCCACCTACGTTCAGAGCTTGTACAGTATGACCTCGAGGCCCAACATCTACCAGGAGCTTCCTAGCAAAAGGCCAAGCTCCAAAGAATAAAAGGGCTTACACTTCAGCATTAAATAATTCTCTTAGAGATGCAAATTTCTAATTAGTTACTGTGGCAACTGTAGAAGCCTAGAAGTAAGCCCCTCAAACAATGAACCTGGGAGTTTACTTTTTTGATTTACTATAGGCCCCTAAGACGCAGGGAGGAGGAAAATAAATATTGCTTTAACTGTGACAAGAGAATAAAGTGCAACAAGTAAAGGGATTTCATCCTTTTGTTCGTATTTCTGCAGGTCGAAGAGGAATGTTAAATGTGACACACAGTCCTCCTGCAAAAAGAACCAAATTCTCAAAAGCTTCAGAAATCATAACCGTTGACTGTTACAAACATGACCCAGACATAAACACACTATTTCTTAACCTAATTGACGTTTTTACTTCTTTAAAATGAATCTGATCTAAGACTGTTTCAGAATGAGTGTTTTCGTGGAGTGTTTTTATTGTTTGTTTTATTTCGATTGTTGGGTTTTTGTTCTTTTAAAATGATATATAGTTCTCCAAACCTTTTATTTAATATGGGGACAACAAATCCTTTACGTTTTATGGAGATTTTGTTCTCCAAAATCTACTTATTGGAAAGTGATCTACTCCCACCTTTGAATAATACTTGAAAAGAAAAGGATAAAAGGACTGCAAGAAAGTTTGTGGCATCAAGCATAAAATATTAATTTTAAGAAGACATGAAAAGAAAATTTGTTCCAATTGAGTTTTTAAATTTTTTTTTAGGGCAAATTATTTAAATTAAAATTCAGGAGATAAATGCATACCTGTGTTCCCCTGTCTTTTGGACGCAGAGAAAAGAATGATTCTTGTCAACAAACTGGGTAGTATTTTCTCTGTGGGATATATTACATTCATCTCTCTTCTTTCCTAAGTGTGGCCGGTCAAATTTAGAGTCCTAATATGTGCTCAACGTAATTCAGATCGAACCCTGGGATCTTAACACTAAGCTTAATTTGGATTATAAATTCCTATATTGTGTAAATAAGTAATTGAAAGCTAAATGCATAGAAACAAAGCTAGATATGGCTACTATTTGAAACAAAGGAAAAGAGGGACACCTGGGTGGCTCAGTCCTTAAGCATCTGCCTTCCGCTCTGGGCCTGACCCAGGAACACTGGAATCAAGCCCCATATCGAGCCCCACATGGGGCTCCCTGCCCTGCTGGGAGCCTGCTTCTTCCTCTCCCACTCCCCCTACTTGTGTTCTCTCTCTCTGTCAAATAAATAAATAAAATCTTTTAAAAAAAAGAAAGAAAAGAAAAGTGGCCTTACATACTTTTTCCAAAAATCTCTTTCCTTTCACGCTCACTACCCGCTCCTCTCTTCCCTCTACAGAAACTTCTCCCTGAAGGAGTCCTCAGGTTAGATATTTAGGTTTTCTTTTTAAAGATCTTATTTATTTACTTGAGAGAGAGAGAGTGCATGCACATGCACAAGCAGAAGGAGCGGCAAGCAGATGGAGAAGCAGGCTCTGTGCTGAGCAAGGAGCCCAATGTGGGACTCGAACCCAGGACGCTGGAATCATGACCTGAGCGGAAGGCAGATGCTTAACCCACTGAGCCACCCAGGCACCCCGACACTTAGTTTCTTAATGGGGGTTTCTGTAGACATAATAGCTTAATCCAAAGAAGTGGTTTTGTTTTATGTAGAACTGGAGTAATCACAATATTTGGTTCATAACATACTCTTATTATTAACTCATTCAAGGTTCTCTTTTATTTGTATATTTGTTTATTTGTATTTAATAGTATAATAAATGCCATGAACTTACCACCCACCATGGAAACTAGAATTTTTTTCAAAACTTCTATTGCCAATATAGTTCTTTATCTTATCGTCCTGCCTCCCTCAAGGCATGTCAACTTTGAGTGATTTTAATAATCTTATCACATTTCAGGGCACCTGGGTGGCTCAGTCGATTAAGTGTCTGACTCTTGGTTTCGGCTCAGGTCATGATCTCAGGGCCGTGAGTTCCAGCCCCGTGTGGGACTCTGAGCTCAGTGCAGACTGCTTGAGATTCTCTCCCTCCCTCTCCCTCTGCCCCTCCCCCACGCTCACATACATTTTCTCTCTCTCCTCCAAATAAATAAATCTTTTAAAAAAATAATCATACCACACTTCTATCATCATCATCACCACTACCACCATCATCATCCCCATCATCATCATTCCCATTTTCATAATCATAACATGCCTCTCTGTATTCCTAAAATGTAGACTTTTAACTTTATTACACTGTGTGTCATCTCTGGAAATCTACTTTTTCACTCAATATTATGTTGCTTAAATTAATCCATAGTGCTGCAGTGCTATAAATCATTCATTCGACTTACATTGTATATATATGCCACTATTAATTTGTATAATCTCTTTGCTTTGACATTATGACTAGTTTTCTACATGTTTCCAGGTATGTGTGACAGCTTCCTAGAAGAGAAAATGCCAAGTCAAAGGTTAGGTGAATTTCAACTTTATAAAATAATGGCAAATAGCTTTTCAAATCGCCTGTTGATTCATGCTCTCATCAAGGAAATGTAAGAGATTAATATCTTACATTGTCCACCATTAAGTATTGTTAGATTTTTTTTTTTGCAAGAAACAACCATAATATGAGGAAATTTAATGTGAGCTCACTATATTCCCAAAATGGGATGTACTGCCTCTAAAATATAAGATGTACATCAAGTAAGTGCAATCCTCTTTCTCAGTGGTAGGAGATATGACATATGAAAGCTAATCTTTTATCTTAGAGGAATTATCCTAGTATGTCTACGACCCCTGGAAGTTTCAGAGATTCATCTTCTATCCTGTAGCACTTTACTAATATACTATGGTGTGAGCCACTTCCTTCTTAACAGGTCCAGTTTGCAGAATGTCATCAGTATAATGGACCAGCATGGTGTTATGTGGACTGTGAAGGATTAGGGTCCCTGAAGACTAAATCATAACAGCAAGCAGGAGAATTAACATAGCCCTGGCAAAAGAAAGTGAACAAATACTACCGTCGTTACCAAGAAAGGGCCAACTTTTTTTGGTCCTCCCTATTGATAAAATAAAAGATTATGCATTCAGTAGATCAATACGCCGTGTTGACTTACTACTGTAAAAACATTACGTTTGGAATGGCAACTGCAACTGGGGCTACCACCCAAAGTAATCCACCATCATTTGCTATGATCTATCTGAGTTTTGAAGGGGACAAGGTGGTTGCAAACATTCCTTGACTGGCAACTACATCATTCCAGTCCTTGCCTCTAATCACATTGCCTCTTTTTCTGAATGTAATCTCTCCCTACTTTCTCTTGTGATTGGATTTAGGGGTTCCCAAATTATCTAGGATAATCTTCCTATGTCAACATCTTTAGCTTAATCACATCTGCTAATACCCCATTTTCTTTTCTTTTCTTTATTTTTTCCATTTTCTTATAAGACAACATTTACAGGTTCCAGGGATTAGGACCTGATTTTATCTCTGGGTGCCCCCAAAGTTTCATGTCCACCCCTCATGAAATGTACATTTATGCCATTCCCAAATCCACCAAGGTCTTCAATCTGTTACAGCATCAACACAAGACAAAAATCTCATCTAAGTATCATTACTTCAAAAGTCCCAGGTCTCATTTTCTGAATAAGATTATAGGTGAAAGTCTGGGTATGATTCATCCTGAAGTAACATTCTCCTCCATCTGTGGACTGGAAAGCTGAAAACAAGTAATTTGCATCCAAAATACCATGGTGGGCAGGTAGAAGATAGCAGCTGTGGACATTCTCATTTCAAAAGGGAGACTATGAAAGGAGGAAGGGAGTCAAGAAATTTTTAAATCCAGCAAGGCAAATACCATCAGGTTTCAAGACCTGGGTATACTCCTTCGTGCCCACAGATCTCCTCTAGGTCCCTGGATCCAGCCTCTGTACCCTGCAGATCTGGGCCCATGGATCAGCCCTCAGAGTCATTCATCTCTTATTTTGTCCCATCTCTGTTCCTCTCCATCCCAGCTGGCAGTGTTTCTGCTAATTTAATATTCTCAAAACCTTCCAGGACTTCCATATATGTCATGAGAATTTACACCATTAGACAAGAGGGTCTTGCACAGGTCTTCCCTCGATTATCTCAGCTCTATTTCTGGCTTCTGCTGGGGTGGTTTAGGGGGTCCATGAATCAAATGTGTCTCCAAGGACCCTGTGTGCAAGGGAATACTCTGAACTTTTGATTCTCTCAAAGTACAATTAATGATTGTCCAACACCAGGCCTTAGCTCCCTCTTCAGAGCATGTTTTTCTAGCTGTGAAGCTCCTCGTTTTAGCATCAAGTCCTTGTTTCTTTTCATTGAACAGTTCTTCACTCAATTTATCTCTTCCCTCTTGCACTTTGCTACAGGAAGCAAGAGAAAATGAAACTGCATGTTTAACATTTTGCTTAGAAAGTTCCTCAGGTAGGGACACCTGGGTGGCTCAGTCAATTAAGCCTCTGCCTTCAGCTCCGGTCATGATCCCAGGGTCCCGGGATTGAGTCCCACATCCAGCTTCTTGCTCAGCGGGGAGCCTGCTTCTCCCTCTGCTTGCTGCTCCCCCTGCTTGTACACTCTCTCTGGCTCTCTCTCTCTCTCAAATAAATAAAATTTAAAAAAAAAGATTAAGTTCCTCAGGTAAATACACAAGTTCATTGTGCACAAGCTCTGCTTGCTTTACAACTGTAGGCCACAATGGATTCAGACGATTTTTCTGACACTACATAACATGGATCCCTTTTCCTCCAGTTTCTAAGAACATGTTTTTCATTTCCTTCTGATCACTCATCAGAAAAACCTTAGACATCCATATTTCTACCAATAGCCTCTTGAAGGCAACCTAAGCTTTTTCTATCATGCTTCTCAAAAGTCTTCCAGTCTCCACCTATTGTCCGATGACAGTGCAATCCATGTTGTTTAGGCATTCATCACGGTAGCACCCGACTTCCACCAGTTAGTAGGCACATTGTACTTACTGTGAAGTAAACTTGGGTCAAATTCCTGGCCTCCACCCCTCTGACTGATGAGTCAGTACAGCCTTTCAGGTTTTCTGGAATTAGTGTCATTTCTGACTTCTTGTCGGAAATCCTTGAAAATGTGAGTATTCCCCTTTTCTTCAATATCCAGTTATTCAGACCAAAGATGAGGACAATATTTACCATATATGCTTGTAATAGCACTGCAAGGCTCTTCCTTAAAGTGGACCTAGACTCCTTTTCAATTGATGAGGTCTGAATGTGAGAACTAACTCCTCTCTGGAAGACTGGTGAGGGATTTAAATTTTCCATCCATGGTCTGACATCTCCTTGTTCTCTCTGTTTCTGCCTATAGGTCTATGTCTATCTCGACCTCTATCTCTCTCATTTTTCCAAGTCAAGCAACACCATATTCAGCATCTTCTCTCTCTCATTCTTAGGAACACCATGATCTATTACTCATGACCATTGTTCCTTTTGGGTAAGAATACCTCATTTTCACGCCAGTCTTGCTGCCTACTGTGGTGATTATATCTACTGTTCCTCTGACTGGTCTCTGGCATTCTAGAAACTGTCATCCTCACTGTTAATGGACAGTCCAGTTCTACTCGTGCTATCAACCACATCCTACAGATGAGAGTCATCAATGAGTTTCTCAAAGTTGCCAGCATCCCCCTCATCAGCAAATTCCTTATTGCCTTAGGAAAGCGAACATATTTTGGGTACGCCTAGGGAACAGTTAAGTGATGAATTCTCAGGAATACATAATTAATCCACTTTGACATACCTACCTCCTTCAGTCTTCTGATCCATCCTCATTACTATAAGACTATAAGAAAGTTTAAGCATCTCCCCTTCATTTACAGCACATTGTTATTTTCTCTAAACTTTAAGAATTTAATCCAACAAATCATTAGGATCAACTTCATGCCTTTTAAAAATATTGAAATTTGAGTCATGGGTTAATGACTTCATGTTAATAAATTTTCACCCTTTAGCCTCATACAGTCTCCTCCCCCACTTTCTTGGTCGGACACCCTCAGGATCCTTTCTCACTTGTAGTTTCCGAGTGCTTACAGGTGTTATTAGCCAAACTTTGCAATTCTTCTGATATGTAAGCTATTTTCTTTTTGAATAAGTACTGACCTACTCTGCTCAGGCCATGTGGAGACCTGGCCCTGGTTATGGGCCTGAAGGCAATGAGTGGTGTGGCAGGTGAAGATCTTGAGAAGATCAAGCATTATTTTATGAGGTACTTATAAGGTATCAAGTCCATCTTTGCATCCAAGCAAGAGATAGTTTTGAAGTTACAAAGGAAACTGGGGGCTTATGAGTCTCAGGTTTGTCCAATTAAATGTCCCTATGCGAGATTTCAAGGTCCCATTCTTTTCTTACAAAGACTCCAACTTTGACATAGGAAATCTATCAAGGCTGCCCATTTTGTCTTCTCTGAAGCTCTCCCAGACAATGATACCCTAGGCCTCATTTTCACCACAGCCATCTCTCTCTTACTGCAGAAAATGAATGTCTCCATAAATGCTTCTATAGAAGTCCTCTGGGTCTCATGTTGAGCTTTGAGTTGGCAGTAGCTGCTCTGAACCCATTATTTTCTTTTTCCAAGTTTCCCAGTGATGTTAACAAAAGCCAGCTCATTCCACAATTCATATAATTAGCATTCTCCCATGTAAACAAATTCTAAAGCCAGTGCACATCTCAACCCATCACCTTCCATCCCTACCTCATCCTAATTAACTCCAGAGGAAAGCTTTAATTATTTCCAGGTGTTGTCATGACCTCCAGTAACCCCAACAAGGGGTCCTTATTGCTGACAGCCTGGTGAACAATCCAGTTCAAGATCTCACTCTGAGCATCTGTTTTCTGGGGTCACTGCTACTACCAAGTCTTTTCCATTGGGTTCCCCTAGAGAGAAGAGGTTGAAGTAAGGCATCTGCACCATAACTTTATTAGAGAATTCAATCACAGGGAAGCAGAATACAAGTCTGCACTATTGAGTTGTTCAAAGCTAAGTGGAACTAACTGCTCAGTCTCATGGGATCATCCTTTGAGAAGTGATATAACCTACAGTTAGACGGTCTGCCCTTGGGGAAAAAGGAGGAGGATGACCTAATGGCTTTCATCGCCCGCTGCTTCAAGAATATGCTCATGGGTGGTGCATGCAGGAGCCCGAAGCAAGGTATTTGGGTGACTCATACTTTGGACCTAGAGGGGAACCCCGGACTGGGAAGCAAAAGGTGCATGAGGTCAGGTGTGAGGTGAGGCACTGCTAGTTTGCACAAGTGTGAAGCCAGAGCCCACATGTATGTGGGGCTGCTGCAACAACTGGAACTCGAGGCAAGTTGGGACTGGAGAATCTGAAGTCGTGCTTAAAGTGGCTGGTAGGGGCACCTGGGTGGCTCATTCGTTAAGTGTCTGCCTTTGGCTCAGGTCACGATCACAGGGTCCTGGGATCGAGCCCTCACAATGGGCCCTGCTCAGCAGGAAGCCTGCTTTTCCCTTTCCCGCTCCCCCTGCTTGTGTTCCCTCTCTTGCGGTCTCCCTCTCTGTCAAATAAGTAAATGAAATCTTTAAATACATAAATATATAAATAAATAAATACAGTGACTGGTCAATAGTGGCCAATAGTAAGCACTATACAAATGAGGGCTTGTTATTATGAATATTTGATGCTGAGGATACAGTAGTGGAGCAGACAGCCCAAAATTTCTGCCCTCATGCTTACATTTTAGTGGGGGAATGGTTATGAACCAGATAAAGAAGGAAATTTATACTGCACAGGATTGTCCTAAGTGTAAAGGAGGAAAAAAAATCAGAGAAGGAGAATACAAAACACCAGGAGTGAAAGTGTCTTAGTCCATTTGGACTGCTATAACAGAATACCATAGACTAGGGGACATATAAACAAAAGAAATTTATTTCTCACAGGTCTGAAGGCTGGAATGTCCAAGATGAAGGTGCTAGCAGATTCGGTATCTGGTGAGAGCCCCTTCCTTGTCCATAGACAGCTGGCTTCTCACTGAATCTTCACATGGTAGAAGGGATGAGGGAGCTCTCTAGAGTCTCTTTTATAAGGGCACCAATCCAGGTCATGAGGGCTCCAGCCTTATGACCTAATCACTTTCCAGATGCCCCACCTCCAAATGCCATCACATCGTGAATTATGTTTCAGCATTTGAGAAGACACATTCAGTCAAGAACAGTGTTGAAATGATAGATGGGATGACCAAAGTAGACCTCATTGAGAGGATAAGTTTTGAACAAAGATCTCAAGAAGGCTTGAAAACCAGCAATGTAGATATCTAGAAAAGTACTACTAAACAGAGAGAACTGCAAGATTAAAGGCCCTGAGGCAGAAGTGTGCCGGGTACAATCTAGGAACAGCAAGGAAGCCAATGTGTCCGGGGCTGAATGAATGAGGACAAGCGTAGTAGGAGATGCCTTCGGAGATGTCACGTGGTAGAGTAGAGCTACATCAGACTGTAGAGAAATTGTTTTTAACCCAAATCTATTAATTAATCAATTAATCAGTTGAATTAGTAGGAGCCACTAAAGGATTTTGTAAATCTCTTTCTTAAAAGATAATCTACATAAAGAGAAACACATGTAACGGTGTAAGTTTTGGATGGGGAAAGCTCCTTACTTATACTTTAACAGAATCACCGTGACTGCTGTGTCGAGATTACATAGCCCAGGGGAGAAATGGTGGTTTGCAGCTGCATGGCAAGAGGGGAGTGACACAAAGTGGTCACATTATGGCTGATACGGAAGTGGAGCTTACGTGATTTGCTAACGAATTGAATGTAAGGCCTGCAAGGAAGACAGAAATCAATAATGACTCTAAGTTTTGAGGCTAAGTAACTAGAGAAATAAAGTTTCTATCATTTGAGAAATAGCCATTTCCCCTAATTGAGAAGTGCAGGGCTGAGAAAGGAGTGAGCAGGTTTGAGGTTCAACTCAAAAATGGTGTTAGGTGCAGGGCGCCTGGGTGGCTCAGTTGGTTGAGTGTCTGACTCTTGGTTTCAGCTCAGGCTCAGGTCATGATCTCATGTCCCTGGGATTGAGCCCCGCATCAGGCTCCACACTCAGTAGGGAGTCTGCTTGAGATTCTTTCCCTCTGCCCCTTCCCCTACTTGTGCTCTCTCTCTCTATTTCTCTAAAATAAATAGATAATTCTTAAAAAAAAATTGTGCTTGGTGCATATTAAATTAGCCATGTCTATTGCACCTCCAGTGGGGACATGTCAAATAGACATGCAGCTCCGTAGTTAAAAGGCCATGAGACAGGCTGAGCTCACTGAGGGGATAAGCGCTCATAGACTACAGGAGTACTCCCAGGAATGAGGCCAGGGTGTTCCAAATTTCAGAGAGGGGAGAGGTGAACAGGAACCAGGAGAACAACTTGAGAAGGAGCGACCAGTAAGGTGGGAGGAAAACCAGGAGAGTGTGATGTCCTGGAAGCCATGTGCAGAAAGTTCAATTAAGGGAGGGTGAGGAGCTTGGTCAAAGGCTGCTGATGGGGTCAGATAAGGTAAAATTGAGATGGTACCACTGGATTTACCCATGTAAATGTAGTTTTGGTGAAGTTCTAAAAACTTGACTGGTGTGTGCTCAAGAAAGATATCAACGTAAGAGGATAGAAAGTGAATACAGTAACTACAGTCACTCTCTCAAGTATTTTTGCTGTCAAAGAAATGAAAAAAATCTGTCAATCACCAAAGGAGGGAGTGTGGGTCCAAAGAGAATTCTTTTTGAAGAAAGGAGAAGTATGTTTGCGTGGTCATAGAGTTTTACGTGCTCAAAGAGTGATTCAGTAGAGAGGAAAACAAGGGTTAAGGGAGAGGGCAGAAGACCAAAGAGCAATTTTCTAAGTAGAGAAGATAAGATGGAGGCTGTGCCCCCGTAGTGGGGGTGGTCTGAGGTAAGAGCAGAGAAGGTTTACCCTTAGTTACAAGAGGGATGAGAATAGAGCTGTGGGCCTAGGGCCCAGAGGCAAGTGAATGGGTAGATTTTATGGTGGGAGCTTTTGGACCTTCCTTTCTGAATGTTGCTCTTTTTGACAGTGACATAAGCCAGAAGTGAGGATGACAAGAAAGTGCTGGGGCTCTGAGGATAGTTGAGAAAGAATGTAACAGCGGTCAAGAAAATCTGAGTAGTGAATTGCTAAAGAAGAAAAGAATTGCCAGGCCACCTGAAAGGCTCGTCTGAGGTGAGCGGTTAGTAGCTGAAAGAAAGAGCTGGCAGTATACTGGGGTGCTCATTCCAGGCCAGCAGACCTTCCCTGGTCCCTGGTGATGTCACAGAGTAGGCAACACTGTTTAGTCATGGCAGAACACTTCTGATATTTATTTCAAACTTCTTCCCACTGAGGACAAGAAGAAAGCCTTAAGCCCAAATGACTAACCGTATTCTGTGAAATTTGGTTGTTTAGAATTTCTTCCCATTCTCATTTCTTACTTTCTCCTGACCTTCCACTTGTATGACGTACCTGGAGTTATCAAATTATAGAGACAGAAAGTAGAATGGTGGGTACTGGGAGTTGGGGGGAGAAGGGAATGAGGAGTTGGTGTTTAATGGGTGCATAGTTTCAACTGGGGAAGATGAAAAAGAAAAAAAAAGACTATCAGAAGATCTAGTGTTTGGGGGCGCCTGGGTGGCTCAGTCATTGGGAGTCTGCCTTCGGCTCGGAGCGTGATCCCAGAGTCCTGGGATCGAGCCCCACATCAGGCTCCTCTGCTGTGAGCCTGCTTCTTCCTCTCCCACTCCCCCTGCTTGTGTTCCCTCTCTCGCTGGCTGTCTCTCTCTCTCTCTGTCAAATAAATAAATAAATAAATCTTTAAAAAAAAGAAGAAGATCTAGTGTTTTTCTCAATAGAAAACTATAGCGGAAAAGAACAGTGGAACTTCAAAGTCATGGGAAATGTTCAAGAAAAAAGAAAGGGTCAGCCAAATGTAGGCTCCTTTCCAGGAATGGAGTTAGAGGCAGTGTCTTCATAAATCTCATCTCCTGGCTTAGACCAGATAGTTTGACTAACTTCAGGAGAGGGAACAGCGCAATTCTGTCCTCCTGGTCATGCTAATGGCTTTACCACAGCTGTAGAAAAATGATTAAGAATAAAATGCCATTTCCAGGGCACTGGGGTGGCTCAATCAGTTAGCATTCAACTCTTGATTTTGGCTCAGGTCATGATCTCAGGGTCGTGAGATCGGGCTCCTCGCTAGGCATGGAGCCTGCTTAAGATTCTCTTTCTCCCTCTCCGTCTGCTCCGCCCCTACTTCTAAAAGAAAAAAAAAGACTAAAATGCTATTTTCAACTTACTTTCCTAAGTAACCTTCACTTTCAGAACAGTGAAAACTAAACTGATCCAGTAAAACAGTGTGTGGAAACAAAACAGGGGAACGGACCATCTGTAAAATACTAATGTTCATTGTGCCAGGAGCATTTGACCTGTAATAGGCTGTTGTCCAGGAAAACAATGTGAGCAAACTAACCTGGCTGCCTTTTCTCTCTTTTCAACATACTGCTGCTGTTACCTTGTGAATGCCACGGGGCTGCCTGCCGGTCCCTTCTCTTAGGGCCCTCCCCCACAGCAAAGTCCCCCTTTTCTCCAAGTCGGATGGCCTCATTGGTGTGGCTATGACAATGGATGTTCATTTTACCACTATGAAAGGGTTTAATGATTAAAAGGCCACACCATCGCACTCAACCACAAAACTCTTTCTTTTGCTCCCATGAAGCCCCTTTGATTCAAAATGTTCTTTTGACAGGATCAAGAGTGGTTCTCATTCTCCTGGGCTGCAGAAACATCTGCATTTTTTAATCTACTACCTTCTACTCAGTGAGCAGAGCTAATGTGTAATTACTGAAACCCCCTTTCTTAGAGTGGCACACAGGCACGTCTCCCACCACGCTTGCTCGGGCTCTAATAAAGCAGGGCTGCATTTAGATCCTGTACCCTCATTCAGAGCTGGTAAGAAACCAGTCACAGGCTTATCTACCCAGCTTACATCTTAATCTCTCTCTCTCTTCTCCCTCTTCCCTCTCCTTGGCTAAAAGTAATGACAAAAAAGGAGAGGAGTGGAAAGAAAAAAATCCACACAACCACCACTGGCCTTCTCTTTCACACAATTAGAGTTCATTGGAAGGGCGCACACCAAACACACAAAAATATCAAAGCTGGATGGAGACAGAACTGAAAGACCCCAAATCGAGAGAGTCTAGAAGATGGCCACAAAGGAAGGAAAAAAAAAAAGACTACAGCATCCATGTGACTTAAAAAGATGAGCACGGTGGAATTGAAGGCTGCTGTGGGCAGATTCCTAGTAGAGACCAGTGGCTGGGGTTATCTTACTATTCCGCTGCAGTATTCCTACTGTGATATCAATGTTCTATTGCGAGTTGACACTGTCCCCAACATCCCTCCTAACAGCTTGGCCCTGAATAATTATTTTTTCTGAATTTACTCTGACCAGAGCAGGAGTCCCAGCAGTACCTGGTAAACTCCAGAGGTTAGATGACAAAATCATTTTAGAGCCTCTTGAAATACTCTGTAGAGACTCAACAGCAGGCAGAACTGGGAAGAAAGTGTCTCAGTGAATACCCTCTCTGGAATGCATTTAGCTAGGGCTTTCTACAACTAAGCGAGAAGGTTTGTTGTCTCTGATAGGTACAAGTTACCTATCAGACTATTATTTATTTATTTATTTACTATTTATTTACTATTTTAATTAATATAATGTAATATTATTTAGGCCATATATCAGTCTTACGTTTTTTTAAAGATATTTATTTATTTATTTATTTATTTATTTATTTATTTATTTAGCGTGCACATGCCTGTGAGTAGGTCGAGGGGCAAGGGAGAGGGAGAGAATCTCAAGGGGACTCCTGGCCCAGTGCAGAGCCCGAGGTGGGGTTGATCTCACGACCCTGAGATCATGACCTGAGCTGAAATCAAGAGTTGGACGCTTAATTGACTGGGCCACCCAGGTGCCCTGTATCAGTCTTACCTAGACCAAAGTCTTCAAAAGAGAGAGAGAAGGGGAAGATTATCCAGTCCCAGACTTCAGGCTCTTGTAAACCCACACATAACTGACTCTCCCTTATTGCTTGGGGGAGAATTGGTACTGAAACCTGCTAGAATCATCGAGTATCTTTCCCACTGGCAGGATTGGGACCCCTCAGCACAAAACAGAGGGTAGCTTGCTTTCTGAGGTACACACATAAAGAAAGGAAACTTCAACTAAAACTTCTTACCCTTGATTCCAGTGAATACATGGGTCAGGAGAGGATATAACGTTTGTAGAGATTAACCCTCTGCTCATCTCTCTACATCTGGGAACACTGGGCTCTCCACCCCCACCTCCACTGTGGGGATGGGTGGTGGCGAGGATCAGCTGACCCTTTCAGAGCTATCATTTCCCCAGAATAATTTCTGGCAACAAATGCCCAAAGTACAAAAGTACTGTAGAAATATAATGTCGGTAAGCTCCATATTCCTTAAAGGTTTCTTCTCAGACAGAAAAATAAGAAAAGCATGGAGCAGAGTGGAGGGGCACAGAGAGGATGCTCTGAGAAAGTGAAAAGGTCCAGACCACGCAGCCCTGCCCGCAGAACTAATAATGCAGCAACTCCACCCTTATACAAACTTCCATAGTCGTTGATTTCTGGGTTTTTCTAGGTAAAACTGGTCTCTGGGACTGTGTGACCTGGAATTAACCAAATATAGTTGATAAAGCCCCAATTTTTCATCTAGAAAACTTGAGAGAAGGGCAAACTATGCTTGCTTTTTGTCTTTTTCCTTAGGAAATTAGAAACAGAAACTGTCTTTGGGTGTTTGGTTAATATTGAGCGTTTCTCCGGCTCCTCCCTCTGCTGAGACCCGGAACAAGAGTGAACACAGCATATTTGCTTTTACTCACTAACATGTTTATCTCTATCGCCCCTATCCTTTTAGGTTATAAAACCTCGGAAGGTCAAGGGCTATGTCTGTTTGCCTTGCCTGGTAATGCATTTAACACAGCGCTCCACACAAGGAATGGCTGGTACACACTTGCTGCCACTACAATGGTGGCCCTGATGAACATGGCCAGACTTTATTTTGTTCTTTAGTCCTGTGTTGAGTAGGTAGTGTCTAAGCAGCTACTAGTTTAAACCTCCAGCTTTCAAGTTTCACCTGACTGAGTGGTTTAGGATTCCATTTCTGGGAGAAGCCAAAACTGTAATTAAGTCTAGGTTTAGTGATGTGGGGCTTAGCATAAGTGACTCTACTTGGGGCCTTTTGCCTTGTTTTTAACCATTCACCTCCTTTTGATCAGACACTGAGTCTGAGAGATGTGATCAACACATAAGGCATCAATGCTACTCCCAGCTACCCCTCTGAAGGTCTCATAGTTTTTCCTAATCAGGTGTGAAATCTTTTTCCTGAATCTTTCTTGGTATTCACAGGTCACAACTTCAAGTTCACATTCTCTAAGTCCTTCATGGTCTTCATTATCTTTCTGATGTTCTAGTCCTAGGACGATCATTTGCTTGATGGTTATCAGATGTGAACATAATATTTAAAGGTTTTGAGAGAATTCTGCAGACCAAAAGGATTACTATGATTATTATAAGCAGAACAATTCCCAATGTCTGAAGTGTACTTCAGAGCCATGGCTTCCAAGATCCAAACCAATCAGAATTAAATAAGTCAAAGAAAGACCCACTGAAGGAGTCACTCTCTTGAGACAACTGATTTGTTCAGTGATCTTATGAATCTCAACTTCCCCAAAAGTGTCAATCCAAGGGCAGCCAGTGCTATTGGCCATAGAACAAACACATCCTCTCTCTCTCCTAACAAGATAATCAAGAGTTATCTTATAACTTGGGCCATAGCATATAGCAATTTCCGCTGGGCAGCTATGGCTTTAGCAACAAATTCTGCAATATCTTCAAGAGTTAAGGTGAGCTCCTTTTTTTTTTTTTTTAAAGATTTTATTTATTGGACAGAGATAGAGACAGCCAGCGAGAGAGGGAACACAAGCAGGGGGAGTGGGAGAGGAAGAAGCAGGCTCATAGCAGAGGAGCTTGATGTGGGGCTCGATCCCATAACACCATAACGCCAGGATCACACCCTGAGCTGAAGGCAGATGCTTAACCGCTGTGCCACCCAGGCGCCCCTAAGGTGAGCTTCTTGATCACAGCCTCTTAGGCCCTTACTCCTAGCCAGGGGAGCAGTGATCTACCGGAGGAAGCGAACTGTGAATCAAGAATGCCTCCCAGTAGAATATATTTGCAAAGGACACCACAGATAAAGGACTGGTATCCAAGATCTACAAAGAACTTCTCAAACC